>NC_079216.1:37553876-37848876 GCF_029633865.1 Lampris incognitus | reverse complement strand
GGCTATTCCATGCGAGAAATTGCTAAGAAATTGAAGATTTCCTACACCGGTGTGTACTACTCCCTTCAGAGGACAGCACAAACAGGCTCTAACAGGTACTATTTAATGAAGATGCCAGTTGGGGACCTGTGAGGCGTCTGTTTCTCAAACTAGAGACTCTAATGTACTTATTTTCTTGCTCAGTTGTGCAACGCGGCCTCCCACTTCTTTTTCTACTCTGGTTAGAGCCTGTTTGTGCTGTCCTCTGAAGGGAGTAGTACACACCGGTGTAGGAAATCTTCAATTTCTTAGCAATTTCTCGCATGGAATAGCCTTCATTTCTAAGAACAAGAATAGACTGTCGAGTTTCAGATGAAAGTTCTCTTTTTCTGGCCATTTTGAGCGTTTAATTGACCCCACAAATGTGATGCTCCAGAAACTCAATCTGCTCAAAGAAGTGCCCATCCAACCAATCCAACTTGTGGGAGCTGCTTCTGGAAGCGTGGGGTGCAATTTCTCCAGATTACCTCAACAAATTAACAGCTAGAATGCCAAAGGTCTGCAATGCTGTAATTGCTGCAAATGGAGGATTCTTTGACGAAAGCAAAGTTTGATGTAAAAAAAATCTTATTTCAAATACAAATCATTATTTCTAACCTTGTCAATGTCTTGACTCTATTTTCTATTCATTTCACAACATATGGTGGTGAATAAGTGTGACTTTTCATGGAAAACACAAAATTGTTTGGGTGATCCCAAACTTTTGAACGGTAGTGTACTTCTCTAAAACTCCTGACTTCCTCATACATGCACCCTGTCGTGTGCTTCCTCTAAATCCACAAAGACACAATGTAACATTTTCTGGCCTTCTCTATACTTATCAATCAACATTCTCAAAGCAAACATCGCATCTGTGGTGCTCTTTTGTGGCATGAAACCATACAACTACTTGCTAATCATCACCTCTCCTCTTAACGTAGCTTCCACTACTCTTTCCCATATCTTCATGCTGTGGCTGATCAACTTTATACCTCTGTAGTTGCTACAGTTCTGCACATCACCCTTATTCTTGAAAATCAGTACCAGTATACTTCTTCTCCACTCCTCAGGCATCCTCTCACTTTCCAAGATTGTGTTAAACAATCTAGTTAAAACCCCACTGCCATCTCTCCTAAACATTTCCTTGCCTCCACAGGTATGTCATCTGGACAAACTGCCTTTCCACTCTTCATGCTCTTCATAGCTGCCCTCACGTCCTCCTTGCTAATCCACCGCACTTCCTGATTCGCTATCCCCACATCATCCAACCTTCTCCCTTTCTCATTTTCTTCATTCATCAGCCCCTCAAAGTACTCCTTCCACCTTCTCAACACACTCTCCACGCTTGTCAGCACATTTCCATCTCTATCCTTGATCGCCCTAACTTGCTGCACATCCTTTGCAGCTTGGTCCCTCTGTCTAGCCAATCGGTACAAATCCTTTTCTCCTTCCTTAGTGTCTAACCTCTCATACAACTCACCATACACCTTTTTCTTTGCCTTTGCCACCTCTCTCTTCACTTTATACTGCATCTGCTTGTATCCTGTCTACTTTCTTCATCTCTCTGACTATCCCACGTCTTCTTTGCCAACCTCTTCCTCAGTATACTTTGCTGTACTTTCTCATTCCACCACCAAGTATCCTTGTCTACCTTCCTTTGTCTTGAAGACACACCAATTACCTTCCTAGCTGTCTCCCTCACTATTTCTGCAGTGGTTGCCCAGCCATCTGGCAACTCTTCACTACCACCCAGTGCCTGTTTTAACTCCTCCCTGAACTCCACACAACAGTCTTCCT
The DNA here is from genome assembly GCF_029633865.1 of Lampris incognitus. Lineage (NCBI taxonomy): Eukaryota > Metazoa > Chordata > Actinopteri > Lampriformes > Lampridae > Lampris > Lampris incognitus. The sequence goes on along the minus strand of NC_079216.1, from coordinate 37,847,061 downwards.
TCTTTAACTTCCACCATTTGATCCTTGGCTCTGCCTTCACTCTCTTCTTCTTCTTGGTGTCCAAAGTCATCCTATAGACCACCATCCGATGCTGCCTAGCTATGTTCTCCCCTGTCACCACCTTGCAGTCTCGAACCCCTTTCAGATCACGCCTACTGCATAAGATATAGTCCACCTGTCTGCACTTTCCTCCACTCTTATACATCACCCTGTGTTCCTCCCTATTGAAATATGTATTCACTGCAGCCATTTCCATCCTTTTCATAAATTCCACCACCATCTGTCCCTCCACAATCCTCTCCTAGACACCATACCTATCCATCACCTCCTCATCACCTCTGTTCCCTTCACCAACATGCCCATTGAAGTCCGCTCCAGTCACCACTCTCTCCCCCTGGGTACACGCCCCACCACTTCATCCAGCTCATTCCAGAATTCTTCCCTCTCTTCCATCTCACACCCAACTTGCGAGGCATATGCGCTGATAACATTCCTCAATACACCTTTGATTTCCAGCTTCATACTCATCACTCTGTCTAACACACTCTTCACTTCCAGCACACTCTTGACATAGTCTTCCTACCCCTACTCCATCTATCCTCCCATTCACACCATGGTAGAAGAGTTTAAACCCACCTCCGATACTCCTGGCCTTACTCCCCTTCCACCTGGTGTCTTGCACACACAGTATATCTAACTTTCTTCTTTCCATCATATCAGCCAGCTCTCTCCCTTTACCAGTCATAGTGCCAACATTCAAAGTTCCGACTCTCACCTCCACACTCCTACCCTTCCTCCTTTACCGCTGCTTCTGGACATGCCTCCCGCCTCTCCTTCGCCCAACAGTAGCATAGTTTCCATCGGCACCCTGCTGGCCAACAGTACCAGTGGGGGTCGTTGGTAACCTGGGCCTCGACCAATCCAGTATGGAAATCTGATTTATGATCTGTGTATTTAATTTGGCAAAGATTTTACACCAGATGCCCTTCCTGACGTAACCCTCCCCATTTATCCAGGCTTGGGACCGGCACTAAGAATACACTGGCTTGTGCATCCTCAGCCACTGGGTTCTATCATTAAACAATCATTGGACTATCATTAAACAATAAAAGAGATTTATAAAAGAGGCTCACTGCAATGGCAGCTGTTTGAAGAACTATGAGCTTGATACAACAACCTTGTCCTCTCCAGGATCAGAATTTAGTGGATGCAGTTCTATGGGAAAGACTTGTCAAAGTTATGTGCTTGAAAGAACAAACAAGCAAACATACAGAATAACAGGTATTCAAGCCAAAGAAAGTGTTCCACAAAAGTGTTTAAATGCAACTATTCTCCTTACGAAATGGTTATGAAATGATTTTAGCACCTCTTTTCATAATCACAAGTTCATTCAAAATATGCTCACCTATTACCGGTAACCTGAGGCATCTCTGGATAATTGGACTTTTATCTTGCAGTTTGTAGAATATTAAGGCTATATGTAAACCAAGGTAAATTCAACAAGGGTGAATTCCTTTTGGTATGCTAAAAGTATCTTTAATAATGTTGTCAGTGTTGCAACTTGTTGCCAGTCACATATTCTTTTGGTAATAATTTTGTAGGACCAAGCTGAACTACAATCCCCCAAAGGAAGATGGATCAATGTACAGAATAGAGCTCCAGGGAGTCTCCATGGCCATCATGAAACAGATCCTGGACTACATTTTCAGTGGTGAAGTGAGTATGGAATTCTTCATGAGATTTGTTTGAGTAAGGCCTTGTTGTTCCAATATTCCCTTTATTGTGAATAACATTTTGTTTGGTTTGAAAGGGGTGATGTAAACGATTGATACAAACCTATCCTCTTAATAGAAGAATATTTGTAGGCATTAGACACATAAACAGTTAAATAGACTGTTCTCTTTGGTTGAAACAAGAGATGCACCTAAATTTAATCTATTCATTGGTAGAAATGTTTAAATAACTGTAAAAATTGCTGTCAGATGAAAGTTTTTGTTTTCTATCACTATTGGCCAAGAATATTCATTTCATCCATGGTACATCACTAATTGGACAGCTATTCTTTCTGCATATTGGTCCACTTAGAATAAGAGATGTCATCCACTTTTTTGTGGAATTTTGTTATAGCTGCAATCCTGAAGATCATTGTTTTACGTTTGACATGCTGACACCTATGGTAATATTGGTAGCTAATTATTTTGATGTTTTATCACTCCAAATCCAAGAAATAAAATGAAACAGAACTGCTAGTGCCAGCAGCACCTTCACACAGACAAACAAAAGAACATGGTTGAACCAGAGTTGTAGCCATTGATGTTGTAATATCTGTTTGTTAAGCTCTTCGACAAGCATGATCTTCCGTATCTACTCATTAGCCTCAACAACTTTTGCTTCCCCTTAAAACTCTGAAAACTCATTGTTACCTGCCCTACGGCTATACATGCGTCAAATCAAGTGCATGTTCAGAAGGTTGGATAACGTCGGAAAACTCCTTCCAGACATTCGGATTTGGGAGTTCTGCATTCAAACAATTTTTTTATAACTTTCCAGAACTTACATTCCTAAATCTGTGCCCACTTGTCAGGTGTACTTAGCTGTGACTTTTCTGTGGATTGTCACCATGTCATGGTGGAGAAGCTTGCGTGGTCCTGAGATCCCGAGAGCAATGCTGTTTGGAGCTATGCTCCTGGTAGGGTCACCCATGGTGGTGAGGTCAAGGGGGAGGTCCCTGACAAAGAGCAAGCAGTCCAACCAAGACCTCAACGGTGGAACAGGCGAAGGATGATGGCTGACTTTAAGGAAGCATGACAACGGCTGGGAAGGCGGATGAAAGCTGCAGCAGAAATGGGCCCTCAGTCGTCTTGGACTACATGCCACTGGATCCTGACCCAGATCTTTCTTTTTTTTTCTTCTTCCTCCTTTTCCCCCCAATTGTATCCGGCCAATTACCTTACTCTTCTGAACTGTCGCAGTCGCTGCTCCACCCCCTCTACCGATCCGGGGAGGGCTGCAGACTACCACATGCCTCCCCTGATACATATGGAATTGCCAGCCTCTTCTTTTCACCTGACAATGAGGAGTTTCGCCAGTGGGACGTAGCGCATGGGAGGATCATGCTATATTCCCCCCAGTTACCCCTCCCACCCGAACAGGTGCCCCGACCGACCAGAGGAGGCACTAGTGCAGCGACCAGGACACATACCCACATCTGGCTTCTCACCTGCAGACACGGCCAATTGTGTCTGTAGGGACGCCCGACCAAGCCGGAGGTAACACGGGGATTGGAACCGGCGATCCTCATGTTGGAAGACAAGGGAATGACCACCAAGCTACCCGGATGCCTCCTGACCCAGCTCTGTCAACGACCATGTGGTGACTGTCTGTGCACCAGTCTCCCCACATTAAACAAAGTCACGCACAGGCGTCCTCCATAAAGGACAGTTGTACTTGCTTCGAGTGACCGCTGATGATGATGACTTAGCTGTGAAAATGGGTAGGGTTTTAAGTGTTCTGCAAATTCTCTTCTGTTCATTCCTCACACAACTATCTTCACCACTGTGTTGACTGTTCGCCGCTCATCATGACTAGTATTGAGGAGAAACTCTGAGAGGGTTCGTCTTTATCTGCATTTGTTTGACTCTTCAAGTCATAATTAATCCTACCCCTTTTCCATGATAGACAGTTTCTTGTGCCATCTTCAACTTTAGCTATTCAGTAAAGGTATGCTCAGCATGGTCATAGGATGAGTCGTACGGACTAGTTTATATGAAGCATGAAAAACGCTTTATTTTTCTGCATTTGGCTGCTGTGGTAAAGACATAAAATGTTATGTGCTACACCATATTTCCTGAGAAATTCTTACCTGACATTAAGCATTAAAATGGGCAACTGCATAAGTGTTCATGATTTGTACATGTGTGGATTAGCTGTTGTTTCAAATACCTCAAGAAGAGAAAGTATCAAAAAGGACATTTATTTGTATGTACATTTTCAGGATTATATCTTAAATTATTAAATATTTTTTATTTCTATTTGAGGAAACGTAACATCAGATCAGATTAATCCACTAAAAATGCAGTGTTCACAAGTATTCTAGTATTTACAAATAAATAGCCTACCTTTTTAATTTGTGTTTTCTGAACTGATAAACACATCAAGATTGGCACTTGCTTTGTCCTGTTTTAATAATTCTCTCACTGTTAAATCATCACTAAGGATCTGGAACCAGTTTAGACGACATTTGGTTTACAGTCTTTTTCTCTATGGGCTTCAGTTGCAGCTAACCCTGTCTTTCCCCCCTCCCTGATGGATAGAGGTTTTTTTCCACTGGTCTACTCTGGGTATCAGAACATTCAGAGATTTATAAAGGGAACATGTTTGCATCATTCGAACAACTATCTTGAGAAATATTCACTCTTAAAACCACATTTTTTTAGATACTTGCAAATCCGTAGTTTTGTCCATTAGTTCTCAATTTCCCAATCTCCCGGTTGCCACTCCTATTGACCCCTTTTTAAGACCCTCATCTTGCACAAAGAGGATTCTATCTGCTGTCTATGGTCTGATTTCCTCACTGCGCCCCTCTTCATCACATCATATTAAGAGGGGATGGGAGGAGGACCTGGGAGTAGAGATCACAGACAACCAGTGGGAGGTAATTCTACGGTGGGTCCACTCCTCTTCAATTTGTGCTAGACATGGACTGATTCAATGTAAAATTGTACACCATACACATTTAACAAAGTTAGGTTAGCTAAGATCTATGATAACATTGATCCTGCCTGTGACAGATGCCATCAGGCCCCGGCCACATATAGTCACATGTTTTGGTCCTGCCCTTCCCTATTCAATTTTTGGTCAGAAATGTTTTAAACAATTTCAAATAGTGTTGAGATTCCAACTAGGCCGATAGCTTTAACAGTTTGCTTTGGTGTCCCTCCTGCTGACCTGCTATTACCATCATATAAAGCAGACCTGGTAGCTTTCACAAGTCTTCTGGCCAGACGCCTCATTTTATTACAGTGGAAATCACCCACTCCTCCATCTCACTCTATGTCGCTCAGGGACATTTTGTATTTTATCAAGACGGAGAAAATAAGATGTGTCACACAGGGTTCAAAAACCAGATTTCATAAAACATGGGGTCCTTTATTTAAAATTGTTAAGGAACTGCAGTCACTTGACACCCCATAAACTTGGGGTAATCTATTTACATGTGTGGTGATATGGGTGTATCCCTTAACTATTTTTTTACCATTATATCTTTTTCTGTATAATCTGTAATTTCATTTTATAATATTGTTTATTTGTCTTGAGTATACAAGCTGCGTCTTCTCTAATTGGCTAGGCAGCCAGGCTATATGTCTCTTTGTTTGTTTTTTCTTTTCTTCTTTGTTTGTATTTTTTTTCTATGTTGAATTTTGGTTGCTGTTATTTTTTTCTCTCTATGTAAATATAAACATTGACTCCATATATGTCTGTGTAACATTTTAATTGAAAATTTCAATAAAAAAAGTTGTGGAAAAAAATAATTCTCTCACTGAGCTGTTTGGAACAGCACATAACACATGTTAACTTTGGTGTTTTAGAACAAGAAATCAGTTAATTATGGCTGTATAAACAAGATTTATTCTGACAGGATGCTTTAATGCATTTACACCCATACTTTATCAGATCACAATCATGCCTTGCTGATATCTCTGCATGGATGAAAGAACGCCAACTTCAGCTTAGCCTATCTAAGACTGAGCTCCTTGTCATCCCAGCCAGTCCATCCTTACAACAACAGATCAATATCCAGCTCAGATCAACCCAACTCATGCCCACAAACACTGCCCGAAACCTGGGTGTCATGATTGATGACCAACTAACCTTTAAGGTTCATGTGGCCTCGATTGCTCAGTCCTGCCGATTTGCCCTGTACAACATCAGGAAAATTAGACCCTACCTGTCTGAGCATGCAGCACAACTCCTGGTACAGGCTCTTGTAATATCATGCATTGACTACTGCAACTCCTTACTGGCAGGTCTCCCTGCTTGCACTTTCAAAGCTCTGCAAATGATCCAGATTGCGGCGGCGCATCTGGTCTTCAACCAACCCAAAACAGCATGTCATTCCACTGTTCATATCCCTCCACTGGCTCCCAGTAGCTGCCCTCATCAAATTCAAAACCTTAATGCTCACTTACAAAATGGCAACAAAAACAGCTCCCGCCTACCTGAACTCCCTCATTCGGGTCTACACTCAGTCCCGCTCACTATGCTCTGCCAGTGAAAGGCGTCTGGCACTTCCACCACAACGGGACCCTAAGTCACTAGCCAGACTCTTCTCTTCTGTAGTTCTCCGGTGGTGGAATAAGTTACCAATATCCATTCAATCCGCTCAGTCCCTCTGTTAGAGCCATTTCTGTAAAGTTATTTAATATGCATATTTGTTATTTTGTGTTATAACTTCAATATAATTTTATATTTAGTGAACATCTATAAATGGGAGGAGTGAAATCTTTATATGTAAGCTCACATATGAAAAGATTTAGTTTGATGCATTTTGATTGACTGCTGAAATTACTATAAATAGGTGAGCCTGGAAATGTATGGTTAGGAGCATTAGACCAGAGAGCATCACAGTCTTTTGACCGTCACATTATGTCATTTCTGTTGAAAAGCCTAGAATTCATCATTTTAATTTGTACTGAAGTTTAATTTTGTAGTAAAAGCAAAAAAGGGAGAAACTCTGGATTCAAGACTTTTATTTTCTTATTCGTGTTGAGTGTGAAAGTGGCTTGAGGTCCTGAGCTAGTGAGTCAGCACGGCTGCACTCATACCCTCTCTATCTTAAAGAAGAAGCTAAAGACCCAGTTCTTTCACGAACACCTCCACACCTGATGGTATCCAAAAAAAAAAAGCTCTTCTATGCACCCTATGCATTGCCTTTGTGCACCGCCTGTTGACACCTATGTTCTATCGGACTTAAACCTAGTTTTTTGGCACTTACTTGCGTTGTCGCCCCCTGACTAGATCCTTGCTTGTGTTGTATCAACTCTCAGATATACGTCGCTTTGGATAAAAGTGTCTGCTAAATGAAATTGTAACATTGTAAGTGTAACGTTGTAACTGTTAAACACTCTTAAAAAGTTTGTCTAGAACCTTTGTGTAATTTAGATTTAGTATTAAAATCTTAAACATTCCTTTGACAAGGAAAGGTGCACTCAAAGGCTTATAGGTTTTGACACTCAAAGATTACCACTAGCAATCATTATTGGCTCTTGCTAAATATATTGGGGGGTTTTTTAAGTCCTTTTTTTTCCCTCCCCCATTTTCTCGTTCTCAGTATCTACCGTCACATTAATCTGTGTACATGTGCTTTGTGTATGTATGCCTTCCTTTTACCCAGATTCTTCTGAGTGAAGAGACCATCCAGGACATGGTTCAAGCATCTGACCTGCTTCTCCTGATTGATCTCAAGTCCCTCTGCTGTCAGTTCTTGGAGAGCTGCATCATAGCGGAAAATTGCATCGGCATCCGCCTCTTCTCCCTGCACTACTCCCTTCACCATGTCCACTACGCCGCCACCGAATACTTGCACACACACTTTCGTGACGTGGCGCTTACCGAGGAGTTCCAGGAGCTGCCCAAAGACCAGCTCTGTGAGGTGCTGGCGATGGAGAAGCTGAATGTGGGGAATGAGAAGCACGTGTTGGAGGCAGTGGTGCGTTGGTTTGGTCATGACCCAGAGGAGCGCAGGGTGGGTGAGACTCATTTCAGGATCAAAGTAAAGAGGAAAAAAAGAGTTAGGGCTTTATTTGTCTTTACCAACTGTATCACAGTTTGTCTTGCTTTTCTTTCATTTGGTGTTACTTTTTTTTTTGTGAACACAGATTTACATACCCCTGTTCTCCTTAACCCATAATAGAACATTACATGTAAAATGAACTGATTCAACCTTCTTTGATTTTCTTACCTGGATTATTGAGCATGCGTCAAGACCTTACATGTAAAAGTTAAACCATGCTGGGCGTCCGGGTGGTGTGGTGGTCTATTCCATTGCCTACCAACACAGGGCTCACCATTTCGAATCCCCATGTTACCTCCGGCTTGGTCAGGCATCCCTACAGTCTGCGGGTGGGAAACTCGATGTGGGTAAGTGTCCTGGTCACTGCAATAGCGCCTCCTCTGGTCAGTCAGGGCGCCTGTTCAGGGGGGAAGGGGAACGGGAGGAATAGCGTGATCCTCCCACGCGCTACATCCCCCTGGCGAAACTCCCCACTGTCAAGTCAAGTCATTTTTATTTGTATAGCCCAATATCACAAATTACAAATTTGCCTCAAGGGGCTTTACATCAACACAACATCCTGTCCTGAGACCCTCACATCGGATAAGGAACAACTCCCTAAAAAAAACTCTTTCACCTGTCAGGTGAAAAGAAGCGGCTGGCAACCTCACACAAATCAGAGGAGACATGCGGTAGTCTGCAGCCCTCCCCATATTGGCAGACAGGGTGGAGCAGCGACTGGGATGGCTTGGAAGAGTTTTTTTTTTTCTCCCAAAAGTAAATTGGGGGGAATTTCAAAATTATAAGGAATAAAAATAAAGACAGAAGAAGCCAAGAGACATTGCTTGCTAATATGTGCTGACTATAGTTTAATAAAAAATAAAAAAGTTAAACCATGTAAATAAAAAGGGAAAATCTTTGCCCTTATGTGACAGATAATTGCAAAACAAGGTTGTGGTGAATAGGGTGTGGTGGTATCTGTCTCGAATTACCCTAATTAGCTCAAGACAGGTTAAAATGTGGCTGCACTCCAAACAAAGATGCATCACAGATCGAGAGAGAGCTGATGATGCACAGATGCACACTCGCATAGCTCTCTCCCCAGCTAAAATCTTTTTCTGTGGGAGAGAACTATGCAGGTCTGCTGGCTTGAGACTGGTCCGACCGCACCCCGCTCGCCACAAAAGTAAATATTGTGTTTTGAGATCTTACACCAATATACTTGTATTTCTTTCTGAGCAGCTATCAAATGACTTGTTTTCTAGGTGCACATGAAAGAAGTGATGTCTGCAGTGTGGCAGCAGGGCCTGGATTTAAGCTACCTAAGAGAACAGGTAGTTAACTGACAAAGTCACCTTTTTCCATGATATTTTGTATACATTGCATATTTGATATGATGTCCTAGTTTGTGATCAAATGTGAGTGAATTCGATTGATTCTGTAAACTTATAAGAACCTTTCCATCAAGCATCAAACCCATATTCAGTTTAATGAATAACATATTTATCAGACCCATATGCTTGCTGTTTTAAGTAGCAACGGCAGTCGGCTTTAAAAGTTAGCTGCCCAACACAGTGATTAACTGAAGCTCATGTTGCATCTAATCCCATTAGGCCATGGGAGAGCCACTGATGAGGGAGGTGATCAGAGATTACTGCCAGCCAGCGTTAGGAGGCCCTCAGCCACAGGGGGAGGCTCTCTTTGCTGCTTTCAAACCCCGAGGTTACTCTGAGTGCATTGTTATTGCAGGGGGAGAAGACCGGAAGTGAGTTACTGTCTGCCTTGTCTGTTTGTGTGTGTTTGTGTCTGTCTGCCTTACTGGAGCAGTTGTGAGTAATTTTTCCGTGCTGTAGGGCAGTCTAACAGCGGTTGGAGAGGATGATTATCCATAAAGTTATATTCTAAATGAAGGAGAAAGTCGAGGAACGGTGTATTAAAGGATGATCTCCAGTCATATGCGATTGGAGGCCAAGAGTATCAAAGTTTTAACTTTAGCTCAGCACTCGGGAGGACATCTGCAGCAAGAGAATGGGAAGGGAATTAATAAAGTCAGCTAGTGCAGCATTTGGTTTGTATGAAAACCGTTATACACTTCAGCCTCACTGGCACATGATTGGACACAGGGTGACTCAAGGAGAACACAGTGACTAGGCTGAAATATGTCTAGAACCAGAGCACGAAGTTGGATTAACACAGAGTTTTAGCTGAAAAGCTGTGGTAGTCAGCAGACCACACAGTGAGCCCACATCCTGTTTGATGATTCCTTCCTGTACAGAAGTAGAAAGCCAACTGCAGTGACACGTTGCATGTGTCCGCTGTATGACGCCAACAGACAGGCCTGGATTGAACTTCAACCAATGAGCACTGCCCGCCAAGGCCACGGGGTGGTGGCAGCTGGTTAGTGTCAGATCTTGATCAAATTTCACAAAAGAAGAGAAAATCTATCTACCTAGCCTGAAAAGGTTGACTTAGTAAGAGCTTTTATATTGGCTTGTCTTGTGAAAATGAACTGGTCTTGCGAATGAATTCCATATAGCTGACAATGAAAACAGTACACATCTGAGCTAATACTTTTTTCCTTGTCTAATTAGAGGGCTATCTGTTTGTAATGGGTGGCGTGAATGAACAGCTGACTGTCCTGGACAGTGGAGAAAGATATGACCCTGAGTCAAACACCTGGTGTCCCATACCACCCATGATACAGGTATACAAATCTGCATGCATGCTGGTGTACCTAGAATGAGATTATATTTAAAAATGAAGTCATTATGTTATATGCAACGTTGACTGGTCCATACATTATGGACCAGTCATGGACGGCGACGAGTCTGCATATTGGCGGGAGGTTTAGCGGCTGGTGCTCTGGTGCAGTCAGAACAACTTGGAGCTGAACATGCTCGAGACTGTGGAGATGACAGTGGAATTTAGCAGACACCATTCAGCATTGCTGTCCCCCACAATATTGCAGCCCTGTGTCAACCGTGGAGACAATTCAAGTTTCGGGGAACTAGGGTGTCTGGGTGGCGTAGCAGTCTATTCCGTTGCCTACCAACATGGGGATCGCTGGTTCGAATCCCCGTGTTACCTCCAGCTTGGTTGGGCGTCCTTACAGACACAATTGGCTATGCCTGCGGGTGGGAAGCTGGATGTAGGTATGTGTCCTGGTCGCTGCACTAGTGCCTCCTCTGATCAGTTGCGGCGCCTGTTCGGGAGGGGGGAGGAACTGGGGAGAATAGCGTGATCCTCCCATGTGCTGTCCCCCTGGTGAAACTTCTCACTGTCAGGTGAAAAGAAGCGGTTGGTGACTCCACATGTATTGGAGGAGGCATATGGTAATCTGCAGCCCTCCCTGGATCAGCAGAGGGGGTGAGAGTAGAGATTGGGACAGCTCGGAAGAATGGGGTAGTTGGCCAAAAAATTCAATTGGGAAGAAAAAGGGGGAACATTTTATTTTATTTATTTTTTTTAAGTTTCTGGGAACTCTGGGAACTACCATTTCCAAAGACCTGAAGTGGGAGACCAACATCAACTCTGTCTTCAAAAAGGCCCAGTAGAGGATGTTCTTTTTGCAGCAATTGAGGAAATTTGGTCTGCCACAGGAGCTGTTGAGCCAGCTCTACATCGCAGTCATTGAATCTTTCCTGTGCACATCCATCACGGTCCAATTCAAAGCAGCAACAAAACACGATGGGAACAGATTGCAGCGAACAGTAAGGACAGCAGATAAAATCATTGGTACTCCCCTGCCCGCCCTGCAGGAGTTGTACACCTCTAGAGCCCAGAACCGGCGGGCAGAACCAGCATGGAACCTCAACACCCAGGACACAGTCTGTTTGAACTCCTACCCTCTGGCAAGCACTACAGAACAGTGTGCACCAAAACCACCAGACACAGGAACAGTTTTTTCCTATAAGCCATCTCTCTCATGAAGACTTAACACCATGGTGCAATAATGGACACTTATGTAAATATGACACTTTGTAAATAACCCCTCTGGTCAAGATGTCTCACCTCCATACCTATCATGTGCTTTGAGTCTTTTATTTTTCTTTTAATATTTTGCAAATTACATCAGATTATACAATGTATAACAATTATATAAAACACAGCAAGCATCCCCCCCCATTCTCCCTCCCATAACTCATCCCTATCAACTTAGTAGGGACCTAAAAAAAAACATAAACATATATATATATATAACATATATATATAACATAACATATATAAACATAAAATTTAAATTTAAATACAAAATAAATAGCTAAATAAATAAATTAAAGGATGTTTCTTAGATCAATGCACAAGATTTGATGGTACCCTACTCCCTCAGAGCGTGTTCCCGGTTGAAGCAGATTACCAGCATTAACATTATGCCTTGAGAAGTACATACAACGTCTCCAGATATCATCAAAAATATTTTGTTTCCGTCTAACAATATATATGATCTTTTCCATTGACATGTTTGAAGCCATTTCTTTAATCCACATTCCGGTTCTTGGCCCATTAAAATTTTTCTAATTAAGAGCAATTATACATTTAGCTTGTAATATACACGCCTATGACTTTAGAGTCTTTGCTTTGTAAGCAATGGTTAATAGGCTATATACCCAGAATAAAAAGCTTAGGATCTAATGGTAATTTCTTTGATAACATTTGATCAATCATATTAATGATATCTAGCCAAAAGGATTTTACTTTCACACATTACCATAAACAGTGGTAGTGTCCCTCTTGCCTCATTACACTTGATACAGGTATCAGGAATAGTATCGTTAAACTTGTGCAATTTAACAGGAGTTATGTATGTACACTGCCTCTGAGCCTTCCTACATGTCTTACACCAGTCTTCTAAAGATATCTCATCATCTGTGTCCTCCTTCCATGATCTCACTTATGATTCTGAGGATTTAGCAGACCCAGAGTCAAACAAGCCATACAAAGATGAAATTAAACCTTTATCATAGCAATGTCCTTTAATTGCTGCATCTAATGAGGAAATGACAGATACTGTATATCTAATGAATGGTTTTGAGATGAGGATATAAAGTCCCTAATTTGAAGATATTTGAAAAAGTGATGCTTTGACTCTTTTTAAACAAGATGTGCAATACAAATGTACATTTGTAAATACACATACAACTACTTCATACTGGTTACAAATTATTACTGTTATTGTTATAATTATAACATGAGTAATATAGTATATAATAGATAATAGATAAATACATAGTGTATATTTTTAGTATATACGTATATAATATACATAAGCATAAAAAGTTATAGTTATATTAGTATGTAAATTAATATGTAAGCAATATGATATAACATATAAGCACAAGTTATTAATTATTCAGCCATAACAAAACTCTGTATAGTATTGAAATACCTATTTTGCATACATACCTCCCATATCATATTTATTATTCTATATTTTTGAGTCAAATTCCTCGTATGCACACGCACACTTGGCCAATAAAGTAACAGTAACGTTTATGGTTTTTGTTCCCTGCTGTAAAGTTTATTTCCTCAGCGCGGTGCTCTGATATTTTTCTTTCTTTCTTTTTTTTAGCCACTCGGTGTCAGTGTTGTAAAAGAAAAGTAACTATTCTAAAAGAAGTTTCACAAAACATTAGATTCTGGGTCTTTTGCCTGGAGAAAGAGTAAGTTTTGCATACAAATATATGTAGATTGTACACTGGAAATAACATACATGAACTTTAGTTGAGCGGCACTAATCTATAAGCCTCATAAACTACCAGATGCACACATGGTGATGTTTTGTGCATCTGTTCATTTCTCTTTGTGTCTGTCAACAATCCTGTCATTTAATCTGTCAAACGATGAGGGCATGAAATAGAAGTCAGAATACTCTGTGAACTCCTTGCCTTCACTTATCGGGGTCTAGGTGTTGGCAGGCATGCAGGAAGTTTCAGTGCTTTGATGGCCTTGTCGCTTATCCACCCAGGCTCGTCAGAACTTTGGTGTGGCGGAGCTGGACGGGATGATCTATGTCCTGGGAGGAGAGAACCAAGAAATGGAGCTAGTCTCTGTTGAGGTATATGACCCTCATGTCAAGACCTGGAAACCGCAGACAAGCATGACTATGGTCCGCAAGGTAGGACACTTGCATACATAGAGCACAAAGAACATGCAACATCAGGAGGCGAATGCATGTGAACATAAGGAAAGGTGTTTCTACATAGTAATAAACTGTATATGTTGTTACTGTTAAGCTGTGTATTCAGTTCTGTTCATAAAGTATCAATATTTGTTTCTATGCTGAATTTGGTTGGCTCATAGAGAGTGTTTTTCCCAGTTAGTCATAAGACAATGTGAAATTATTGGTATGGTACATTCATAACTTACCTCTCGCAGTCATAGCATACCCACTTACTTCTGTGGTCCTTGAGATTGGGGGCTACAATCCTCTACAATACTGAAATAGTACTGGGCAGCAAGTGCCAAAGTAATTGATATTTTCAACAATTACCCTTTCTACAAGTGTCATAACTTGGATGGCTGTCTTTTCTTCTTCAATCAGATTGGTTGCTATGCCACCATGAACAAAAAGATCTATGCAATGGGTGGAGGTTCCTACGGGAAGTTGTACGACTCCGTGGAATGCTTTGACCCCAAAACCCAGCAATGGACTGGCCTATGTCCACTGAAAGAGAGAAGGTAAAACATCAAACTTTGATCCCTGTCAATGATAAAGGTAGAGCAGAGCAATCTAAAAGGAACTTCAACTAAGTCCTTGTTGTCATCTTTTGATTATTATGTGTTTATGTTTGATTTTTTTATATATATATTTTTTTTGGGGGGGGGGGCTTACTCTTAACTGTTCATCAGTTTTGATGCACTCATGTTTTTTTCCCCTCCATAATACAGATAGAAATTCAGCCAGCGGTGTACTTGTATGTATTGTGCAACAGGAAGTGAAACACATCTCCAGAATCGTGGTTGCACTGCCCAGAACACTCTTTTTAAGTTTCACTTTGTCCTACTTCACATACGACCAGTTATATCATCAGAGAAAGATAAAATTGTTATGAGAGTGAGTCAATGTCATTTCATATGGATTTATTTGTCACAGATCAACCCACATGTTATACAGGTGAACAGACAGCATTGAAGGTTTTTAATGCTAACAGAAAGTGAGCTGTTGAGGAGCTGTATGATAGCTTAGTTTTAAAAATGACCTCTTTTTTTAAATAATTGAACTGACATGATGGTAATGTCCCGCCCATTAAGGTTTGGTTCAGTGGCCTGTGGTGTTGGTCAGGAGCTGTACGTGTTTGGTGGTGTAAGAAGCCAAGAACATGATGATCCTGAGCAACGACACATGACCACCTGCAAGTCCGAGTTTTACCATGATGAGATGAGGAGGTCGGTATGAAACTATAGTTAATGGAAAGGTTTAGTGTTTGTATGTGTCTATTGATTATTACTCAGGTTCCTTTAAGGACAGTCAAGTTTTTGTTTCTGCAAAATTGGTACCAGCCTCCTAGCATTTGTGGTAATGGAAGATATTTTTCATTATAGCAACGTATGTCACTTGCCATATCCTTTAAACACCTTTTATAATTTATTCTTTCAACTACAGCTTTGCAAATATGTGGAATGGTTTCCATGTCATGATTAGAGAAATGGTCAAATTCTTGTCTTATTCCCGTCCTTGGTGCTAAATGCTGTGGTCTTTGCTGTGTGTAGGTGGATGTACCTGGATGACCAGAGCCTGTGTATTCAGACAAGCTCATCCTTTGTCTATGGAGCAGTGCCTATCGGAGCAAGCATCTATGTAGTTGGAGACCTCGATACTGGTCAGATACCACACATTACAAAATAAAACATAACTATTTTAGAGAATGCAGCATTTCAAACCTTTCTATAGTTAAAATTAATCTCTTTATAAGAGCTTCTTCCTTATGAGTAGTGGTGGGACTCTTCAGAATTGTCAGTTTCCATCCCAGCATGTAATACTTTTTTTTATGTTGGTCTGGCTATTTTAAAGCAATGGTCTAATTCACACTGTTCAATGAATGGCAATAAATGTAATAAACACTAGGCTAGTGTGTTCCAGATTATACCATCTAGTAAGCATTGTTCATTAAAACGAATGCTCTCCTCTGATGTTTGCAGGTGCGTCTTTCGATTACATCCGCGAGTTTAGACGCAGCACAGGGACATGGCACCGCACCAGGCCAATGTTGTCCACCGACCTCTGTAAGACATCATGCGGAGTTCTGAGAATTGCTAACTGCCGACTATTCCGCTTGCAGCTGCAACAGGGCATGTTTAGAGTCAGGGTCCTTCTCTCTTAGGGATCCTACAAAGTGCACTTGACTTCCACGCTCGCACATTTTGCACATTTGTGCTCTGCTTATTTCTGGTAATGGGAGATTTTAGAATGCTAAAGAATCATTAAAGTTGGGTATTGAGGGGGGCGACCCTCCTTGTGGGGAGCACAGAATTTTATCCTGGGTTGTTTTATTTTCTTCCCCAATTATGTATGTTCTTGGATGGGAATGCAAGTACTTGAAACGCTTTTTATTATGAAACGTTTCATTAACATGGTTATTGCTATTTTTTTAATTAACTTTGGTATGTTGATGTTTTTAACCTTAGATTTTTAATGACAAAGGGTTTAATCTTTTTGCAGTTTATATTTTCTTTTATTGACTGCTGCCTGATTTATAGAGGCTTGTCAAGTTATACTTGACAAATGATCGACAACACTGTTCAGCATTAGCAGCAACATGAATTTAGTAAAAGTATTAAATTACCTTAAATGTTGTATATGTGTGGCATTGCCATATGTAGCATGCCATATTTACAACTATTGAATTGATCATGTCTCACATTTTCACAGATATTTATCCGACGTAGGGCTGTGCGATATGACCAAAATCTCATATCACGATATAGGTCAATCATATCACCATAACGATACATATCATGATATAACACGTTTTCTGCAAATTCAGTGAATAACTAGTTTATATAAAATGACCACGTGGAAAGGCCTATTTCTTATTACAACAAAAAAAAGGTACATACTCATATTTGATTATTTTTCTCCTTTTATTTAGAACCTTTCCACAAATTTTCAATTAAGAATGTAACAAAATATAAAATGTAGTGACCATGAATGAGTAGACATGCTAGCCCGCTGGCTAGCAGGTCGGACCCTTTAGTTGACTGGTTAGCACCCGTGGCAACCTGGGTTCATTTCCCGGCTTCGGCGGCAGTTCCCAGCTGCCCCCCGAATTCGCTACATTGGTGTGAGAAGTGGGATGGTGAGACCGTGAGGCCATCGGAAGCGCGCTTGTCCAGAGGTGTGAGGGAGCTGATATGCTGAAGCACGGGGACGCGCTTCCTGAAGGAGGGGGGTAGTGTAACAACCATGAATGAGTAGACATGCTAGCCCATTGGCTAACGGGTCGAACCCTTTAGTTGACTGGTTAGCGCAATCGGGTTCACGTCCCGGCTGCGGCGGTTCCCAGCTGCCCCCAAAATTCGCTACAATATTAATGTCTGGGGTTTGATTCGAGCACTCGGCTGTGCTTTTGCGGCTCTGATCCGGAGACTCTCTCCGTACTTTTTGACATGATTCTGTGTAGGTGGTAAAAGAGGCTAGTGGTGTCTGAGACTGTTGTGGGGACCGGCGTGCGGCATATTTTGAAAAGTACAGTTTTCTGGTCCGTGTTAGACTTTTCATACCCAAACCCTGTCCATACGATAGAAATAGCCCCTCTTTTGGGTACAAGCTCCTCGTTTTGTCCTGGCTGGGTGGAGTGCTTCTGTTCGGAATTGCCCCGTTCTGCGTTACATTCACTGTCCTCCATGTTTGTTTCTTCTTTTTTTTCCTGACTCAGGATTTTCTTTTCTCTTGTGGTGAAATTCGGCATGCTGAATGGCTTTGAAAAATAAAAACCGAAAATGCTGAGCCTTGTTCATATCTTCGACTGGCTGTTTCTTGGACTTTTTGGCTAACCTGACTGGGATTGGGATGATCTCTGGTGGGAGCATTTCATCTGTAACATCCTCGTCCCCCAAAATGACCACCTGCTGAGAAAAGTCCATGTCCTGCATTAAAGACATGCTGCACTTCAGAGCTAACAGCCACTCTTTGCTCATCATCTTGAAGCCTGTATGGAGCAGTTTCTTGGCGGCCTTATAGTATACAGTCTCTGGTCGGTTGTACATATTGCATTGTTGCACATCAGTTTAAAGTCAGGCTTGAATTCTGTAATAGTACTGTATTCATTGGTTGTTATTTTGTCTTTCATTGTGCTGAAATCCATTGGGTGTTTGATGATCCTGTGATCGTTAAACACCATCGCCCCTGACTACTCTGTAGTAGCCAAGGGCGATGGCATCTGTCACTGGAAAGGCAAAAAAATCCACGTGGATCCTTCCTCTGAAGCTGGCGCAAGAAATGTTCCAGTAGTTGCTGACGAGGAGTGGACTCATTCTCTTGCTGTGTCCTGCATACTTGGACCGGCCTGTCCCCTTGCTGCTCCACTTCAATCTTTACAGTAGGGTGAAACTCCTCCACTCAGGCTCCATGTGAAATTTCTCCTTCTTCCTTTTCTTCTGCTCTGGCTGTATTCCGTTCCGATAGTAACACACTTTGGGATTGTGAAAGGTTAAACTGGAACGCCAGCACTGTCAGCAGTAGCGGCTGCTGCCTCTGATTCATTCTGCTGACGCTCTGTCTTGTTCCTCTTTTCTTTCTTTCGTTGCCTTCTCTCCTCATCATCCACATGTTTGTCTTTATCCTTCTCAGACTTTGTCTTCTTCTTTTTCTCTTTCTCTTTGTGGCGCTCTCGTTCATGGTCTGATCTGTCATTGTAGTAACTGTAATCATGGCCAGAACCAGAGAGTTCTGTGACCTCGCGTCCGCTAACTTTGAGCACAAGTTTCAGAGGCTTTTCAAGAGGCTTGTCCTCATAGTCATCGACTTTTCTCCACTGCGGTTTGTTCCTCTATGTTTCTTTCCCATGTCCAACTGTAAGTTTAACAAAACACGTTTGTTGTTATTGTTATCTAGCTAAAAGGGCTACGACAATTGGCAAACCATGTTTGTTTGTATTGCCTTCATCCAAATTTCCTGCCTGCGTCCATGATGCGCAAAGAGCGGAAAGGGTCGTCCAAATGATGAAAAATATTGCCGTAAAGAGTGTGATTTGCGACCCAACAAAATAAACGATAGAGCATAATATGAAATGATAGACATCTTCTATCATCACATGATATATATCGTCATATCGCACAGCCCTAAATACGAACTGAAACTGTATGCAAGTCAAGACTGTTTACCTGTTTTATTTGATAGTGGTTTGTCTTTGGTCATGCTCTCCAGACACAGCAGGTTCAATTTGGTTGGTTTGATTCAGAAATATATGTGGGTGATACTCTTTAAGTTGCTGTTTGTATTTTGCTACCCTGATGACCTTTGACCTGGCTCTGCAGTCATTGCAGACGTTTTTGGCATCTGTTGACCCCATTTGTTCTGTGAGTTACAGCTGTCGCTGTCTGTCCGCAGCTTTAGAGGCAGCACATACAAGGTATACACAGGCACACACGCTCACAGTGGCACTCGTAAAAACCCCGTGGTGTTGAAATGCATAACTCCTGTAATGTCCAAAAAAGAACTGAGAACAGGACTCATTGTGTCGGAACACAATTTAGAGAAAGAAGAAAAAAAACAACCAACACATGCTTAACATACGGATGTACAGAGCGATAATGTACAAACGCCTAACCAAGCACATTTAGAGTAGCTTATCATTCTCAGGACACTAAAAAAGAACCAAGATCAGTCTGCTTTTGACTTACTGTGTATAGCATTGCTCAACATGTTGTGCATTGCTTCATATTGTTGCATAGACACTTGACATTCCTTAGCATCTTGCCGTTTACAGTAAACTACACGGTTTCCGCACTGCTCTGTATCCCAAACAGTGCTTGCTCTGGCACAATAACATGTTATTAAATGTGTTTTAAAGACCTTCACACTTGAATATACAAAGTGGGAATTAAGTATTAAGTTTAAATGGGCTCAGTGTAAATCAGTTGTTACCTGAAAGTAAGGTGTGACACTATTGTTTTAGTTTGTACTTTTGTAATTGATTCCAAGGAGGATTTGTAAGTTGTTATTACTGCTACTGAGAGTCGCGAAGTTACATCAAAGGAATTAAATTAAGTACATGGTCAAATCGTATGACTTATTCTATTTGTCTTCACTCTTTTGTAAAACAGGTGCTCTTGAACATGTTTTTCAATGCTGGTACCAGTTCTACACTTGAATTATTGACCCATGTTGAGTACTAACAATACTAATCATCATAAATTATTTTAAATCATCAATATAAATAATCATCATTAATTTGGACTCATGAGATGAAAATATTGCAGATGTAATCCTTTTTCTATTTCCATAAGAGATGTCTTTCATTTTATTTGTAGGAAAAATGTCAGGAAATCAGATAGCTTAGTTCTTATCAGATTTCAGTATAGATGATGTGTGTGTGCGTGCGCGAGTGTGTGTGTGTGTGTGTGTGTGTGTGTGTGTGTGTGTGTGTGTGTGTGTGTGTGTGTGTGTGTCCAGGCCAGGACCAGGCATGGAATTAACACAATAGGATTATTGACCATAATCAGGATGGGGTTAATTCAGTTAAACCGAACAGCTCTCGTGACGTCTTTCATAATTAAGCCAACACAAAGCCAACTGATAAGTGGATGGCTTTGTTTTGACCCGGGGCTTAATATTTGGATCGTCTCCACTCTCTTCCTCTTGTTTTTTTTTTCCGTTACACATCTGATTAACCCCCATTGGCTCAAGACTAAAGATTTCAGGATTTAGGCTTGACTCTGTCCGACACTTCTGTGCTCCACTGAGCTGACCCTTGAATCAGACATAAAAGGGGCCAGGCTGTGCATGTGAGATACTAAGGCTACAGAAATGTCCATATTTTAACTTCATATTATCTGTCCTTGTTATATTTTACAGAGTATAGGTGGAGCGAGACACTTCTCTAGGAGTGCGGGTGTGTGCGAGCTTATTTTGAAGCAGTTTTGAAGGAAAGGTATACAATTAAATATAACCAATTAAACATTGGTAAGAAGTAAATGTATGAGTCATTAATCTTATACTAGGCTTTGGTAAGAAGTAAATGTATGAGTCATTAATCTTATACTAGGCTACTTACTACTCTTTTTTTTCTTCCTTTGCTTGCATTGACTGTTGACACAAAAACAGACAGTCGGAAAGACGGTTTGATTGGAGTGTTGTAACGTCAGTGTCACAACATTGGCCAGGGCAGTGGCAGTGTTGTGGTGGGAGGACTTGGCTGATATTGGGGGGGTGGGGGGGTGGGCATTCGCTGAACTCCCAGCTGGAACACTGCAGCCTCAGTGACCAGGCTGCGTTTTAAAGAGCCTGTTGTTTACAAAGGAACTGTTGACCCTTGAGATGGGGAGACGCTTGAGTCATGATTAACAATCAGCCACGCCTACTCTACCTATCACTGTCGCTCACACACTCCCCTTTCTTTGTCAAGAAGCAACCCTTCGATAATTGAGCCCCTTTGCCCCCAAGTTATCACAGCAAGATTCATGGCAGATTGGTCTTTTTTTTTTACACAGTGTAATTGACAAATGAAATTACACCCTATGTTTAGAACGTGACCCTGGGAGCGAACGTAACCACTGAACTTTGGAAAGCATAAAAATATATGAACAAAGTGGCTGTCAATGGGAAAATGAATCCCATGAGTAACATTGAATGTTGATTAGTTTATAAATATAATGGCCGCTGGATTATACCGGTAATATTGAGCAGAGGTGAACATTTTTCAAAAGAGCAATACTCCAGGATTGATTCCAGGGTCTGGATGTCTGCACCCCTGAGACATCTTTTCGAAAGTCCGACAGAAGAAAAATAAGGATAATAATAAAATGGAGCCAAAGATATGTGTCAATCTCGGAAAAAGAGTATTCACAGAAGGCTAGTAACCGTCAGGCCTCCCACAGGAGCCTGACCTCATGAGTTCCCTGGTGATTATTCAAGCTAGTGAGTAAGTCTTAACAGTGCAGCACTCTGGGTAATATTCAGTCACACAGGACAGCTCCGGGGAAATGAGGGGATTGAATCACGTTGGCACATGTAAATATTCTCACGTACTATCCATGTGCTAATTTACTGTACACGCCATTCAGTCACCATATTGACGCTCTGTCAAGGTGTGCTTTTTTTTGACATTATGCTACACTAGTAAATCCCTAAGCGCAACACATAAACGACCAAATTGTTTTTGGCAAACAATATGTTAATCTTCATGGGGTTTCATTTGTCGAAACAAAGCTTCCTGTCAGGCCAGCTACACTAATCTGTTTATTGTTTTCATAGCCTATAGATAGACCACTGATTGACAGCAAGTGACTATAATATCCGTTGATAAACTCAGGGGCCAATAAGGGCTCTCATCTATTTAGCCTATGTGTAGTTAGGCTGTAGCCTATTGGAATTATGCCCTCATTTCATAGTCTCCTTTAATTTATTTGGACATATAATACAAATTGGGATGAATGAATAAATAAAACTAGGCTCAACTCTACAGTGAAAGTAAAAGTAGAAGAGAGCAATACAGCCGTAACAGAAAATTATGGGTTATTTAATCACATATCATGAAATCTTCAGGATTATTCTGACATGACTGATATGGGGGCGGGTGTACCACCCACCTTAATATGTTTCAGGAAAGTCTAGTTTGGTTTGTATGAAAGTGTGAGCACCGGTACTAGAGAGACTTTCAGTGACTACATGTTTGCTGGGAATAACGATTTAAGGAATGACCAGCGCTCTTCCCACTGGATCTGCATGCCACAGTTGACAAAACATTAAAATGCTGTGAGCAAATCCCTGATCCTCCCATTTCAGCAGGCCCCCCCTTTATGAGAATCCTCTGGATGTCGCAGGGAGCTCCTCGGATAAGATGTCGACAGCGTTTCCAGAGTAGGGGGATTCACTTCGGTCATGTGCCCTCCTTTTTTTTTTTTGTTGAAAGGGAGCCGTGCGTCCCCCCCTCCCCCCCCAAACAGCGCTCGGCAGACAGTCAAGCGAAAAGACGCACAGCTCATCCGCTCGCCTCCCCATTGACGTCACTCCGGTATCACATGAACGAGAGGGGACCAATCCAAATGGCTCTGACGGGCTGCTGGGCTCTCATACGAAGATAGGGGGAAAAGACAGAAAAAGGAACCGTGCCAATGAACCTTTTTAATGACCAAGGGGGAAAAAAAGAAAAACCCTACGAAGAAGCGCCAGACGACACTGCCGTGTATGCGCTTTCTGCGTCCGAGCTGAACGTCTGTGTGCGATCGCGGCGTGGATTATGCTCTTCACACTCGGGCTGACGAAATGGACAAGGCCATGGCCCGATCACATTGAATAGCTCGCCGAGGAGGAGGAGAGGGGAAGCGAGACGCGCACTCCGTTGGCGATCTATGGCGGTATTGTGCGAGGATAAGAAAAATAACCCGGATTATTTGTATCGTCGGTAATTATTCGTTACACTTCGCGTCCGGACGACATTCGCGTCCGAGACTGTTTCATGGCGTGTCGGTGTTTCTCCTCCTCACTGCGTCTGCTTTTCGCCCGCAACACTCCTCCGATAATTGAGGTCGTGTAGCGGCAGCTCGGGTCCCCCCAGCAGCTCGATCCGACCTTATTCATCTCTTTTTATAAAGACAAAACATATACACATGTAGGCTATACGTCCGTGTGTCGGTGATATTTTTTTTAAAGTCTACGGTCTACATAGGGGGGTGGGGTGGTGGTGGACTGTTCACCATGGATTTCAACTGCAGCGGCGGGGGCAACGAGCTGCACAATAACCAGTTTTATCAATCGGAGGAGAACAAACCTCTGCTGGGGGAGATGTCTGCGCCGACGCCACCGGAGGGGAATAATAACAACAAGTTGGGCGCCGGGCCATGCAAAAGGACCCTGCTCCACTGCAGCAGCGGGATGCGATACAAACTGTTACAGGAGGGGGACATCCAGGTGTGTGTAGTCAAACATCCCCGGACCTTCCTCAGCAAAATCCTCACCTCCAAATTCTTACGGAGATGGGAGCCGCACCACCTCACCTTGACGGACAGCAGTTTAGCGTCTGCTACGGTAAGTTGCTTTTTTAGCATTGTCCCCCCCCCACCGAAAGAAATCGCAGCGCCTGCCTCCTCCTCCCCCCCATAAACATAGCCTGATATCTACTTTTGTCTATACACTGTGTACGTAGCGCGGACGCTGACGCAATTTACAGAAGGGAGTATTTGATTTCTCCTTGTTCCTTTTGCTTGGCTGATAATATAATCCCAGCATTGTTGCCCAGCCCCCCCCCCCACCCACCCACCCCCCCCCACACACACACACACACATGCACTACCGTGACAATTGCAGCACCTACACATCTCTTGACTGTCCCTGAGGCCTCTGATTTGCCACATTCTCTGTAACGTCAAGGGGCTCTGCAGATTGCTCGCTTGTCAAAACACAGTTCGCAGGTTGAGAGCTAGAAGGAGGCTGTGGACACTGGGTGACAGGCATCGTGTTGCAAAGGATGCGCCAAGCATTTGCATGGCCTCCAAATCTTACCGTGGGCAATACAGGCCGACGAAAGAGCCAACTTGTAGCCACTATGGTCAGATATTCTTACTTTGGCTGGACATTTTCTACACATGAGACGTTCATGAGTAGGCCTGTGGACCTGGGCCTATACCATTCAGCAGAATGCCCCTTCCAACAGGTCATCACCCTGCAGACTCATTATATTGATGTTTTGCACAGCTATTAGATGGCTCAACCTGCGCGGATGTAGCATCTTCATAACGTTTTGTTCTGCACACCCCTAGTTTCAATATAAGTTATTGGTGTTGGTGCTCAAAGCAACAGCACTGCTATTGTCAAGTACTACAGGAGCGACACAATACTAAGCGTCAGATCTCAGGTTCATTAATTAAAATTGATTGCGCTTAAGCCAAATGATGTCTCAGTAGTAAAACGAAACCTTTATTCTCAACTATTATGGCTTTTTTTTACCTTTACCATGCCCATTGTTTTCATCAACACACCTTCTTACAGGCCTTTTGGACTTCTGCCTCACCTATAATACAACTCGTGCTCTGTAGTTTAGTGCAGTGCAACGTCTTGCAGACTCTTGTTAATATAGAACGATAAACATTGGCTGTATTATTATAGACAACAGCACAAACCAAATAACCCATAGCAACACGCTGAAAAGATATATTTATGAATCTTTGAAGGTTACTTGGGGAGACACATTTGATCGTGTGTGTGTGTGTGTGTGTGTGTGTGTGTGTGTGTGTGTGTGTGTGTGTGTGTGTGTGTGTGTGTGTGTGTGTGTGTGTGTGAGGGAAGCAGGAAAGTCCCTCTTGTCTTACCTGATGAATAGATGTCACATTAACAGTGTTTCAACATGTAGTTTAGAAAGCTGAAGCAACACAGTTCTTGTGCACTCACATGAACCTGCATGTACACTCACCTACAGCAATGCCTAAGTAACAGAAATCTCTCCTGCACAAAGTTAGCCAGAAAACACTCTATTGGGAGTATCTTGGCTGTTTCTCTTGGATTTTATATCTTATCACAGAGGGCAAAATTGAGAGATATTTTGAAATATATTGCATGTGTCTTTATGGTGCTTATATTTATATCTGTGTTTGTGTATCTGTTGCCGTCCACCTTATCTGTTCTTATAAGCCGAAAGCTCAGCGTGACCTTAGATAGTCAAAATCTTCCACTTTATTTCCATTCTTTGCATTTTGTTAATATTTTCTGACATGTGTGAGGTGGTTTTGAGGATTTGGTTTAAAGCGAGCACAACTCTTCATTTCCTAATGAGGAACTTTTCCTACTGTTTTGATCACATTTCTTGATATATTTTTTTTATTGGGGTGATTTGTGAGAGTCACCAAGTGTGGGCCATCATTTATTGATTTTATTTGGTTGTACATGAGGGCAATCTGTGACCTTTGTCCAGTCAGCAGACAGAAAGAAGCACCGTTGAAGAAGTGGGATTTCTACATCTCAAGACAGACATTAGTCTTTTGTCAAAAGACAAATGTGAAATTATCAGTTTGAGCGATACATTCCTTCCATGGGCACAACGTTTCTTTTATAATTTTCAATGCATTGTAGTCACCTTCTTTTATGATCCCTTTTAATAACTACTATCCAAGGTTCCCCTACCATCCAAGGTTCCCCTGTGGTTGATTTGTGGCGCTAGCAGAATACTAGTGTTGATTACCAAGGACATCTGATGAATTATCCTGTAACATTAAAGCTGATGCTGTGTAGGTGTAAATACTCACCTTGCTCTTTTGAAGGCATTACACCTTTGTTATTAACATATTTAACATACTTGAATTAACATCCTGAGGCCCATTTTTGTGTCCGTGGGACTAATTCAACTAATCAAAATTTGTGTGAAAACTGCTCAGGCAACTACTGTTTCTAAAGGGTTTTAAATGATAGAAACTGGTCCAGGTTAAATAATCTGGAAGGAGAAGTCGCAGTGGCCAAGTAGGACTAAGCATAATAAGACCATGCTCTCTGATCTGATCTTCATATAACCAAGTTCTGTTTGTGTTCCTCAACATGTGGACATACTTTTCATGTTTAAAAAGCTCAAAATTCAACTCCCAACTCAGACATATGTAGCTAGTGCACTTAATTTTTTAATGATTCTTTAAAAAAAAATTTTTTTACACACAAACTGCATGTACAGGGCGTGTTCAAGTTAACTGATGTGAGTTCTGTGGCCGGAGTTTATTCGGTGTGACTGAGCACACTCCCTTTTGTCCAGTCATTGCCACCATTACTTGGAGGCCGTTTCCGGGGTTTTATCTGACGTCCAGACAGCTGAATGGTGTGTGGTACTGATACACAAAAACTACCAATATTTTAATTTCATGGCAATGCCACGCCGCTATTTGTGTGATGTATTTTGGCACGGAGTGTTCTCAAATTGGTTCATTTTTGTTTACGTTATTGTCTCTGTGATTTGGGATTATTCTAAACCAGTATCTTCAGTTGTTTGTCGTTAACCAATAGTTAACCCCTCATTTGTGGTGGGAAAATTTCATTGTGTGCACAAACATTTTTTTTTTATAAACTAGGGCCCGATCAATATGACAATCTTCTACATAGCAACGTCACCAAATCATTCAAGAAGGCCGTGAAGTCTGCCGAAAGAGACGTCACTTTAGTTATAGGGAAAAAAAATTGCATCGGATCTGAAATTGGGCAACCACATTGATGTCACCTCCCAGAAGCAAGCCTTTATTACCCTGAAAGACCACAAGCCAAATTTTAAAAACAAACCAACATGTAGGCTTATGAACCCCACCAAACCTGAAATAGGTAAGCTAAGCAACATTTTTTTTATTAAAAATATGAAACGGGACGATTCTGAAGGGGGTTCCCTTAAACCAGTGGAAGAACACCAACCAAGTATTGGAATGGTTTAGGGGCATAGATGACAAGAGCAGGCATACATTTATATGCTTCGATATTTGTGAGTTTTACCCCTTCATAACTAAAGAGCTACTAAACAAAGCTATTGACTTTGCCTCAGCATACACCAAAATATCCAACCCAGACAGAGACATAATAGCCCACGCCAGGGAGCCCTGCTATGTATTAATGGCCAGTTCTTACAAATGAGTCAAGTTTTAGGTTTTAAGCTCATTCTATTATTTTCCATTTATGAATGGACAAGTCATGTCTGAGTATGTTTCCCTCAGAAGCTGTGTCTGTGTGTACACGATTCTACTTTACTGAGCCCTTGTCAAACTTGGGTTTATTCAAGCAACATCAAATAACACTATACTTGCTAAATGTGTTTTATTTAAAAGCCACTCCAAAGCATTTTAATACATTTTCAGCTTAACGTCTTACTCGGTACTTGCCAAATATGTACCTTCCGTTTTTACAGCGTGTCAGGAATAACTATTCTGTTTGTTTGGAAAAACATTCCAGAGTCTCATTTTGTGTGTGTGTGTGTGTGTGTGTGTGTGTGTGTGTGTGTGTGTGTGTGTGTGTGTGTGTGTGTGTGTGTGTGTGTGTGTGTGTGTGTGTGTCTGAAAATTGATCTGGCCTGCTGTGTGTCCAACAGGTACGCTGGCTTTTCTGTGTGCAGGGTTGTTAACGGTCTTTATTCTATAGATATTCACTTTAGAATAAAGACCAGAAATGCTGTGAAGTTTTGTTAAGTCATTACTGTTTTAGTTCTTATGTATTTTTTTCTCTTTTTCTTCTTTTTTTTTTTTTGGTCTGTTGTACTGTCTCATTTGAATATATGTTCCTTAAAGAAACTCAATAAAAACTTAAATAAATAATAAAAAAAATACAGACCGTTTTTTTAAAGACCGGTTTGCATCTCTATTTGATGTCTTCTGGTGAGTGTTGTTGAGTTTCCGCTTGGTGAAATGTCAACAGCTGGAACCGTGGTCCAAAAGTATTCTTAGAAATTGTTTTGAAAATATGATTTGGTTGGCATGTCAGCTGAGGATGTTGCCCAGAAGTCATAGAGTTTATGGCTTATTTCTGATAATAATGCTTGCTTCAAGTGCGGCGGTTCTTTTTTTGGCATTGTGACCCTGTGTTTGTATGGATCGGTCATAAAACAAAAGCATTCATATTCTACTTTATCGTTAATCTTGTTGTGCACGACGGCGTGTCGGACATGTTGCAGGCCGGTGTGCGTCAATGTCCAGCAGACCGGGCGTGGAGAGATCTGCTGTTTGAATGTTTTGATCTCCAAGTCATGTTGGACACAGCACGGATCAGTTGTATCAAAGACAAACTTCGGCTTATTCCATCATTACGTATAACCCTGAGTCCCGGTGTGGTACTTATTTGTGGGGACATTAAGCTTTCTAACTACTCATATCACATGATCATGTCACATGAAGATATGTGCACAAATGCATGCACGCACAAGGGCAAATTCACGTCTTTTTTTTTTTGACCACAAATTTCTAGTTTTCTGTTGGAAACAGATTTCAGTGCAGGCTCAACTCTCCTACATAAGAAACCCATTTTCACAAGAGTTCAAATAGGTTCTTCCCTCTTGTTATAAGAGATGAATGTCACAATCTTCACCATTAAGACTCCTTTCTTCCTTCTGAACGCGGCATATTCACTCAGTATGAACAGTATGTTAGTTTATTTCTGTACTTCTACAGCAGAGTGGCTGATTTTATTTCTCTTTTGCTTTGCTATGAAAAACCATGTTGAACTTAATTTTTATTCTGAAGCAAACAGTGCTCTCTAAAATGGTTGTAGCATCTTTCACTCAAGCCATTGTGTGTTTGTGTGGGTTTGTAGGTGTGTGACTGAGCTTGTATTGTATTAATTATTTTCTGTGCGTGTGTGCGCGCGTGTGTTTGGGTGAGTGTCTGCATGTGCTTGTGTGTTTCTGCTTGTGTGGGCTTGAATCTGTGTGGTTTCCGTGCATTTCGGGTGATCATATGTCTGGGAACTAGGTTGTGCATGGGGCATGTTTAACTGTTGCATGACGTCACATTTACAATTTCCTGTATTAAATTCAGTAAGCTAAGACAAAAGAGGAAGAAGCTTTGAAGGTATTCATTGGTTTAGGGCAAAACATAAATTCATCAAGTCAGGGGGAAAATATAAATGTCTATATACAGAATTTTGCCATTTCATTTAGTGTTTGAGTTGTGGCTGGGCGGGCAAACTAACATCTTTTTTTTATCTATTTTGTTCCGGAAAGATAGTTGCAAAGAAACATGAATCGTTGCCTGTAAATCATCCTCTTTTTGTAGGTGTCTCGAGAGAAACAGAGCAATTTTGCAAGCCTTCTTATCCTACATAGAGGATGACCATAGAAATAGCGACAGGCATGGGCGCAAGTCCATGAATACTGGGACGGCATCCAACACTTTACCTGTGCCCCATCCATAGGGTTGTGTCATAGTGGTTGTGTCAGGAAGGGCATCTTACATAAAACTTTGCCAAATCATTATGCAGATTGACAAGACCATACCGGATCGGTCGAGGCGCCATACCGGATTGGCTGTGGCTCGGGTTAACAACGGCCACCATTGGTGCTGTGTACACTCACAGGGTACCGATGGAAACCATACAATCCGCTGTGGTGACCCCTGAGAAACGGGGAACAAGCTGAAAGAAGTTGAGGAAAGATTGTTCACACAAGGAACCATTGAGCATTGATGTCTTCAGTTCCAAAGAAACACATTTATTTATTGTAAGAGAAGTGCTCAGTGAAACTGTAAATGGCTGCCAAAACTGCATATGATAGATTTTCTCTACTTGACCAATAACACCATGAAAAAACTATGAATTATTATAATTGCTCAAGCGCTCATAAAAGATATACGGTATGTCAATTTGTTTGGCGGGCTTTCATTTACTCAAGGAAACTGTAGAGCCTGATTCTGTTCATGTACTGCTTCATTGTCTGTATGTTTATTTGTGTGCAAAGGAGAAACTTCAACAACAGTTCTCAGAAAACAACTTGGCTTCTATCTGGAAGGGCCTCAGACAGATCACCCAACTATAAACCGAAAGCCCCCATTCTACTAATGACTTGCACCTGGCAACTATCTCAATGAGTAGTACTATTGTCGATTTGAAAGACAATGGGGCAGTCCTGACACCATCCCCTCTGACTCCACCTACCAGCTCCTCCTCCCCCACCTCAGCAGGGGCCCAGATCTCCACAACTGCCCACCTTGAAGGCCCCCTCCTCCCCCACCCAATGACTATTCTCACCATCCTAAAGAGGGATGCTAACAGGCTGTTCAGGAAACAGAATCCCCACAAAGCTGCTGGCCCAGACTCTGTCTCGCTCCATCCTGAAGCACAGTGCTGATCAGCTGTCTCCGGTGTTCACAGACATTTTCCACACCTCACTGGAGACATGCCACATATCAGCCTGCTTCAAGACATCCACCGTCATCCCCATCCCCAAAAAAACCAAGGACCAAAAGTCTCAATGACTACAGAGCCGTCACCCTGACCCTCCAGCACCTGGACTCTGCAGGAACCTATGCCAAGATCCTTTTTGTGGATTTCAGCTCCGTTTTCAACACCATCATCCCGGATCTGTTGCAGGACAAGCTCTCCCAGCTGCACGTACCTGACTCCACCTGCAAGTGGAGCACCAATTTCCTATCTGACAGGAAGAAGCACGTAACGCTGAGGAAACACATCTCTGACTCCCTGTCCATCCACACCAGTTCCCCTCAAGGCTGTGTCCTTTCCACTCTACTCTTCTCCCTGTATACAAATAGCTGCACCTCCAGTTATCAGTCAGTCAAGCTCCTGAAGTTTAGTGATGACACCACCCTCATTGGGCTCATCTCTGGTGGGGAAGAGTCTGCCTACAGGTGGGAGCTTGACCATCTGTTGTCCTGGTGCGACGAAAACAACTTGGAGCTCAATGCTCTAAAGAGAGTGGAGATGGTTGTGGACTTCAGAGAGAACCCAGCCCCACCTGCCTCCATCAGTCTGTGTGGCTCCCCAGTCGACACTGTGGAATCTTTCCATTTCCTGGAGACAATCATCACCCAGGACATCAAGTGGGATCTGAACATCAGCTCTCTCACCAAGAAGACACAGCAGAGGTTGTACTTCTTGCGGCAGCTGAAGAAGTTCATCCTTCAAAAGCCAATGATGGTGCACTTTTACACCGCCATTGTTGAGTCCACCCTCACCTCCTCCATTACTATCTGGTACGCTGCTGCTGCTGCCAAGGACAAGGACAGACTGCAGAGTATCATTTGCTCTGCTGAGAGGGTGATTGGCTTCAACCTGCCTTTCCTCCAAGACGAGTGTGCCTCCAGGACACTGAGGCGAGCAAGAAAGATAATGGCTGACCCTTCCCACCCAAGCCATGGTCTCTTCAAAACATTCCCCTCTGGCAAGAGGCTAAGGTCTATACAAACCAGAACCTCACACCACAAGAACAGCTTCTTCCCTACAGCAGTAGGCCTTTCCAACAAGCCCCCAGACACCCACAGTTACTGACACTGCCCCCCACCCCCTTTGACCCTCTCGCCACACCACAACATGACATAAACCTACACACATGCACACACACTCACATGCACAAATAAACGCAGTGCAATATATCTATCTGCCCTACTGTGTCCTTTGTACACGGACACTTTGCATAAAGCTGCACTACCCTGCAAATAACTCTTATTTTGCAACAACTTCCCATTCTGTAAATAACTTCTTATATAAAATTCTCATTTTACATTTTGTAAATAGAGTACTTGCCATATTCCCAGTGTTTGCACCTTATTGCATCTATTTTTATTTTATTTTATCTCGTTAATATATGTATATAATTATATTTTCTTTTTCTTTTAACTTTTACTTTGCTGCTTGCTGTTACTTTTTCCGTCTTGCACAACATACCAAGCCAAATTCCTTGTATGATCTTGAACTACTTCAATAAATCTGATTCTGATTCCTCTTTTGGCTTGTGATATATTCCTTTACTTTTATCATTAGTACTGTAGCACAAACCTAATTTATATCACATTTGCTGAAGCGGGGGTGGTGATGTAAATGAAGCACTTCCTGCGTCACGACTTCGTCACAAAAGGCCTGAGATGAATGGTATCCATCTGCTCTAAGAGCTGAAGGAGCTGGTTCTATGCAGAAAGGCGAGACAGGAGCTCTGAAACTATGCTGGGGGGACTGTCAGTGTGTGAGGAGTGGAGAAAACCTCTGTATGTGCACAAATGCAAGTGTCATATATCTGCTAATATTTAAGTGTCTTAACATTTCAGCTATAACTTTAATAATAATAAGTCAGATGCCTCACTTTAACAGTAAACTTTTTTATGTTCTATACATGCTTGCATTATTTTATTTCGCTGCTGAGCCCCTGAATAATGCCGCTTGGCAGCTCTGATATAGTTGATAATGCCATTGTTTATGCATGTTGTGTAACGTTTGGTCACTTGTGCTGGCTAAGTTTGAAATTACGATAGACCCAGCTTTACTTGAGAGTACCTTAGGTGTCTGGCAAATAATACCAGTGCATCTTTAGTTGACTTTAAGGTACACATTTTTAGCCATGTTTAGATTTATTTCTGTCCAGAAGACTTCAAGATCTCATTGTTAAATATGTCTTGATTTAATATTTAAACATTTTGACAAATGGTTACAGTAAGGAATCTTTAGTATGTTCACACAGTTGCTGGAACAGTTGTGAGATGAGTTCTGAAACAGGCCTGAAATGGAAGTTGAAGCCACTCGCAATAAGTCATCATCATAAGAGAGAATTTGCCTGTGTGGAATGAAAACGCGAGAATGATGCAAATAAAGTATAGATGGTGTGAAGATGCAAATCATTGTGGTAGCTGTCATGATGTCCACATTGTGGCAGTAAGAAAACCATAAACTACCCTATCTTTTGAAACATAACTTTTTGGAAGAGAAGGGTACTAACAAGTATAGTGGTAACATGTTGAGTCTCTCTCTCTGTCTCACTCTCGCTCATATACACACAATGGCCACAGAAAGCTTCTGGGCAGGCTTCCAGGACAGGCTAGAGTACATGTTCATATTCAAATACTGGATCCTCCCAGTTTTGTTTGAACAATGCAGCCATTACACAAAGATTTGAGTTATAGTCTGCAATGATCGTGCCCGCCGCCATATTGATTAATTATATTTAGATCAGAGTTGGACTCCTTCCTCCCATTTTGTCTTTTTATGTATGCTTGAGAATGATGGATGACGCAAAGAAAAACAGTGACAGAGGAAGAAAGAACATGATGAGCCAAGCATAGATAAGAAAGCTACACAGTGTGCCATGAGCGGTCATTTTCTGTGTTAGTGACTATTACGATACTGGTCCTTCAGTAAAATTGTCCTTCCTCTTTCTTTTGTCTTATTTCAAGGAAACAAAAACGTTTCCTTGGAAGATGCCTTAAAGAAATCATTTGGCTAAATGAAGTGTTATAGTGCCAAAGTTTTTATTCAGAGGTAGTGTTTATGTTGTTAGCTATGGCTGGCTCTTGTCATATAAGATTCATAAGTGGATGGGCTCAGATGTGCAGAGTCTGGCCCTGTAAGATGTGCAAATGTGCTGATGGATGCAAGGTGCAACATGACTCTTCTACATGTGTTGCTATTTTGTGTGCTTAGACAAAAGGGCCATGTCGTCTTAATGCCATTAATTAAAAATTAGCTTTAAGAAAACACTATTTCCTCCAAGAAATTAGCAAACGCGGCTTTGTTTTTGACCTTTCAACAGTTAAAGTCTTCCGGACTTGGAATTACATAATTGATTGATTGATTGATTGATTGATATTGTGTGATATATTGTGACAGAAGTCGGTGTAATGTGTGTGTATATTTATTTATTTATTTTTTGCCATCACGACTAACAGTCACTAGCTAGCTGTAAAGGTCTATTGCAGGCACTTAATGTACCCAACACTTACCTTCCTTGAGAAAATGTAGTTCATCCGTCACTGGGCTGAAGTAGTTAAGTGGTGGGGTGGAGATGTACATGGAATAATACACAAATGTAATGGATGTCTTTCCTTCGGCACACAGTAAAAAAAAAAACGTTAGCAGTTAAAAGCAAACATTAACAGACGTATACAGACACAGGGTCTGAAATTAACACCCGTCAAGCGCCAAATGCGGCTAGAATTTTCATTTGGCGTGTAAGTTTCAGAAGCCACCAGACACTTGGGCAGGTGACTTTTTTCCAATAAAATATCAGCATTGATGGTTCAGCGCGAGTAAGATTAGTAGCAAAATATCAGCCTTGGTTGCTCATACAGCGCACGAATGAATGAACTTGGTGCACGAAACAGCTCACACGTAAAGAGTGCGAGCCCGGAGCTCACAGGCGCACAAAGTGAATCACATCTCTAGTCCTGTCAGACAATAGCAGCTTGCATACTACAGTAGCTAGCATTAACGTTAGGAACAACATTATGTGACTGGGGGTGGGACCTATACTTTGAACCCATACTTTGAAGTTCAAATTAAATGCATAGTTAAATGCATACAGGCATGTTAATTTGTTGCACTTTCTTGCACATTGCTTTGTTGAACTGTTTTATTATCAATTACAAAATGAAATGAAATTATTTTTCATTTACAATCTGCTATGACCACTGTTTTTATTCACCACCTTAATTTGCTATCATGCAGATTAACTGTATGTATGATACGCAACACAAAAATCTAATTTTATTTTTTGGCTGGTAAAAAAAAAAGTTTGGCGGGTAGAAATTTTCATCTACCAGACATTTGGCTGGTGAACCAAAACATTAATTTAGGACTCTGCAGACAAAGCTTATAAGGCTGATTTTTCACAGACAACAGTCCATGTGATCAAATCTATTTCAAATGGGTTTTACTATGATTATGTTGTGGTCTTATTGTGTATTATATTGGTTGTGATTTTATGGTGCCTTTATGTCTGGACCTCTGGACCAAATGACTTTCCCCATGTGGGATAATAAAGTTGATCTGAATCTGTCATTGATCGGTCATATTTGTAACTGGTTGCTCAAGCATGCCAGTGTCCAGGGCAGAAAGGGCCATTGGCCTTCTAAGTAGCAAGGTCCAATATGGAAAAAAAGATTATCATGTGAATCACAAGTAACTATACACAGCATTGATATACATCATGATATCCGCTTAGGTATGCAAAAATATCACGTTTAAGAATCCAATTAGTGGGCGTCCGGGTAGCATAGCGGCCTATTCCGTTGTCCACCAATGCGTGGATCGCCGATTCGAATCCCCATGTTACCTCCAGCTTGGTCGGTTGTCCCTACAGACACAGTTGGCCTTGTCTGTGGATGGAAAGCCAGATATGGGTATGTGTCCTTGTCATTGCACTAGTGCCTCCTCTGGCACCTGTTCAAGAGGGAGGGGGAACAGGGAGTGGCTGGAGACTCCACATGTATCGGAGGAGGCATGTAGTAGTCTGCAGCCCTCCCTGGATCAGCAGAGGGGATGGAGCAGAGACCGGGACGGCTCAGAAGAGTGGGGTGATTGGCCGGATGCATCCATCCATCCATCCATTATCTTAACTGCTTATCCTGCTCTTAGGGTCGTGGGGATGCTGGAGCCTATTCCAGCAGTCACTGGGCGGCAGGTAGGGAGACACCCTAGACAGGTCGCCAGGCCATCACAGGGCAGACACACACACACACACACACACACACATTCCTAGGGACAATTTAGTCCGGCCAATTCACCTGACTTACATGTTTTTGGACTGTGGGAGGAAACCGGAGCTCCCGGAGGAAACCCACGCAGACACTGGGAGAACATACAAACTCCA
This sequence comes from Lampris incognitus, assembly GCF_029633865.1. Classification (NCBI taxonomy): domain Eukaryota; kingdom Metazoa; phylum Chordata; class Actinopteri; order Lampriformes; family Lampridae; genus Lampris; species Lampris incognitus. The sequence goes on along the minus strand of NC_079216.1, from coordinate 37,810,881 downwards.
CACAGAGGACGACCTGGGACGACCCACCAAGGTTTGACTACCCTGGGGCTCGAACCCAGGACTTTCTTTCTGTGAGGTGACCGCGCTAACCACTGCGCCACTGTGCCGGATGCAATTGGGGAGAAAAAGGGGGGGGGGGGATAAAAAAAAAAGAGAATCCAACTAGTTTTGCCACAATGAACTCTTTGGTAATGTAAAGACTAATATCAAACCAAAACTAGTTTTCATATTCAACTCCTTCAGATACTTCAGACCTCAATTTGTGTGATGTTTTAGATAATAGCTTTATGATATGTTATGTTACGTTATGTTATGACACTATCTTTATATCATCACAATACAAGTGAAATACAGTGAACGATAATACTGAATTAATGCCCTTGCTAGCTTGGTGACTGGACATACTGCACAGTCATCACCTAACAGAAATGATGTGGGTTTTTTTATAGAGGAAACAGGCATTTTATACTAGGGCTGGGCAATATAACACTATATCAAAATCATGATATGAGACTAGATATCTTCTGGGATTTTGGTTGTATTGTCATCCTATAACTTAAATGTCATTCTCTGGTCTTAAAGGCTGCATTATGGTAAAGAGATGATTTTATGAACTGTTTTAGTTTAGTGAAATGAGAAATGAATGCCTCTACCTGCTGGGTCATCATATCCACATTACTAATAATCATTTCTCCAAGTTTTTTGCATTAAAGTATTTTATGAAAGCACCAGTAATCCTCCCTATGATATCACCACATTAATGATAGCGAGGTATAAAGACAAAAAAATATTGTGATATTTGATTTTGACGGGCCTCACTTTATACTTTCCATAATGTGAACACCTTCATAGTATGTCATACAGTTTAAATGAATTGGCCAGTATGAAATACCAAAAAGCTTTGCCATGATGGGAAGGAAGTCTTGTTACTACTGAGATGGCAAAAGAAGTATTAGTAGTATTTATTGTTATAGTGGAGGAGTTGAAAACATGATGTATGACGAGCAAGATAGGTCGATAGGGGTGTCTGGGTAGCATAGCGGTCTGTTCCGTTGCCTGCCAACATGGGGTCACCAGTTCGAATCCCCATGTTACCTCCGGCTTGGTCAGGCGTACATACGCAATTGGCTGTGTCTGCGGGTGGGAACCCCGATGTGGTTATGTGTCCTGGTCGCTGCACTAGTGCCTCCTCTGGTCAGTCGGGGCGCCTGTTCAGGGGAAGGGGGAACTGGGGGGAATAGTGTGATCCTCCCACGTGCTATGTCCCCCTGGTGAAACTCCTCACTGTCAGGTGAAAAGAAGCGGCTGGTGACTCCACATGTATCGGAGGGGTTATGTGGTAGTCTGCAAGCCTTCCCCGGATCGGCAGAGGGGGTGGAGCAGTGATCGGGATGGCTCGAAAGAGTGGGGTAATTGGCCAGATACAATTGGGGAGAAAAAGGGGGAACCCCTCACACACACACACACACACACACACTTGCTTGCTGGTTGTCCATGGTGCCCGATGATGACCATCTTCTTCTATTTGTGGGTCCTTTGAGGACTCAGATAGCAGAAGATACCTGCGCAGAGATGGTTTTTAAAGTGGCATGGGGGGTGCGCTTCTCCCAACGCCACATGACTTGATTGTAGAGGAGAAGGTTCCGATGGCAAGGGGGATCCCTAGACGACCGGCACCTCCACACAACTGCAGGGGGCTGCCGGAAATCCAGTTTTTTGGAAACCGCCTCGAAGCGTGCCGCCACAGCTTGCTTTTCTGTTGGGGTAAGCTCCCTTAGCCTTATGTCTTCCAGACTCACCCACAAGGCAGCGGGACAGTGGTTGATAGGTGCCAGGGCGTGTCCACCAGGGTGGGCCTGCACACCATATCTCTGGGGCCCACTGCTGCTCCGAGATCCCCTGCCAAGTTAGCCTGGGGCCGCAAGACCCCAGTTACCATGTGTGGCCACGGGGAGGCCTGGCAGGAGTCTTGGTGAAGGAGAGGCTATGTACTGGAAAGGGAAGGCTTACACACTAGGATGCTTCCCTATTCACCACAAAGGCTAGCCAGCGGCAGCAAGCTAAGGGCAGGAAGGACACAAGCGGGTTGGAAGAACACATGCACCTTCCCTCCAACTACACACTGCTGCACTAGATGCATCACAACACCCTGTGTGTATGTACACACACACACACACACACACACACACACACACACACACACACACAAAGATAGAGAGATAGTGTGTGTGTGCACGCGCGCGTCTGTGTGTGCACATTATAGTGGATACATTTATCTGTTATATGTTCTCATAGGCCGTCATACTGAATATTGGCTTGTATTTGCGTCAACCATCCTTAGCAAGCAGATTCTAACATCAGTCTCTGCACAATAATGTATTCAGCACTTTTTACCTATAAGACTGTGTTTGGCCCTTGCTGAACCAAGGTAAATGGTCTCTCAGTAAACGCCCATGAACTATGTTTTCTAGAGGACTGGACTGATGTAAGATAATGTTTTGGTTTCAGTTGTTTTTCCGGGGGGGGAGGTGGGTCTGCTTCTGTTTATTGGAGTTCAATCAATGTTGTTAATGCATTATTGATATTGACACACGTCAAGCCTTTCACCATAAATGTTGGCAAACAACAAAACAGTCTTTTAGCCATAGGCCCGTTTCTCTTGTCAGTGTAGGTTGGTCAGTACTGTGCGTTTTTAAAAATGTTTTTTTAATCGAGTTTACAACCAGCAGTATGGTTCCACCTTTACAGGAAGAGAAGTACGGCTCCTCTTCATGTAGGGAAGTTGCTCTTAACACAGTTTTGTTATGTTGTGCCACTGATGTCATAGAGTAGCCCAGCTGGTTTACACGAGTTCCTGTGACTCATACTGTCGTACAGCAGACTGTGTGTTTATGTTTGTTTGTGATGGATCTGTATGTTATTTGCACTCTCTCAAATGCAATGTTGTCCTATCGCCTTGTGCAGTATTACATCTAGGTCTTCAGCGAAGGCTCGTTTGTTTGGGAACTAGTCAAGTCAAGTTTATTTGTATTGCCTTAAGTCAGTTGCGGTCTCAGTCAGAGGGTTTTACATTCATACGGTGAGAAATAGGTAGATATAGTAAGTGACAATGGCTTACACCTTTTTTATCCATAGACCATCAATTTGTATGAGGAAATGGGAGAAACCTCAGGAACAGCAACAGGAACTATTCCAGGAGGGATAGGCGTGCAACAGGTAGACAGTGTTTTAACAGTCTGGGAAATAAAACACTTAGTGGAAACAGTCAGTGACAACACTTAGGGATAATGAGAAAATGCAAAGAAAAGTGGACCCAGGGATAGTACTGCATGCAAAAGCACATGACGCATCTTCTTGCATAGACGTTGCCACAAAACTGTACCGTATGATTATTGGTAAAAATTTTTAAAAAAAAAGGGAAGGGGAATACAGGATGTGAAATGTTTGCTTGATGACGGAACTATGGCAAAAGGACAAAATGTGTACTCGTGGCCTCACATACTGCTTTCTGTTTTGCACTGTAGATGTAGGGCGCATAAGCGTCAGTGATATTGAAATCACTCTGGAGATTTCACAGGCACTTTTAGCACATGACATCAAGTGCATCTCAGTCTTGGCTGATTTGGTTAAATGTTTATGGTGACAAATGCATGCAGAAACCAGTACTGGTGGATAGTAGTTTCAACGGCAGAATGACGTGCTGAATGTGAATGTGAACCTCATCAAGTATGGTTTTGCAGTTTTTTTCTACTCCACCCAATTTTATACCGAGTAGAGCTTACACTTACCTGCTTTGCTACAGCACTATCATACAGTAGTACGTTTTGTGGACTGAAATGTACAGTGGCTGGTTGATCTTTTTAGTCTGAAGACCCAGCATGCAATTCAATTCAATTCAATTCAAGTTATTGTCATTAAAAACAATGTGCAGGCACATATTAAAAATGAAATAAGGGCTGCAGCTTCGCCAAACAGTGCAAGACAGACATAGACCAACACAGCAAACACAGTATAAGATATACACAGATGAAGATCAAAAGCTAAAAATAACTTAAAAAAAGAAAGAGTACAGGTACAAAATATTTAAAAATATCCACAGAGTAGCCAGGTTCAGCAGGGACCCTTCCTCGTCTACATGCTGAAAACCCCCCAAACAAAAACAAAACAAAACATGGGAGTATATCTCTCTTCTGCAAACCTGCTTCTTTCTCTGTTGTGCTCTATAACAAATCAGTCAGCTGCTGCCAATTATTTGTCATCTTATTTCACCCTATACTTGCCCATCTCTCAGTTTCTCTCACTCTGTCTTCCTCTGTTTCTGTTTCTCACCCTCAGTCTTTAAACACTGATTTGTGTATGGCTATAAGTCATCACATGGGTCTTTTAGACTGACTCCCCATGCTGTTGTCAGGTACTTACAAAGTTGAGAAAATCATCATCATAACTCAGCTTTATGAGTGCTAGGCAACTGTTGACCAACAGCGTGACAGTTGTAAATGGCAGCACATTTGTAATTGCATGAAAAATATTTATTTCTGCTTAAGTGCACTTACTCAACAATAACCTTATGCAGTCAATGATAATGATTTGCTAATTTCTTAATGATCATCCGTGGTGAAAACCGAAAACATTTATTTACAAAATTCATGCAATGTAAGATGCATTCAGAATTATAAGAAAAATATACATTGTTTCAATCTCTTTAAGCAATATTAAAATGGATGAGAGCAAATATTTCTCATCACTGCGTTGACTTGATGTTTATAAGCTGCATGGGTTATGCTATGTGCACTTCTGCACATCTCTCTCTCTCATCTCCATCTCCCCTCCATTCTCCCTGGAAACAACAAAATAACCACATATGTCTTCATTCCATCCCCTTGTTTCTATGGCAACAGGGCAGTGAGGAGAGGAGGAGAGTGGAGCTGTAGCCTACTCCAGTCCACCTCAAGGAAGAAAAAGAGAAGAGAGACAGAAAGACACACAGAGAGAGGGGGTTGAGAGAGAGAGAGAGAGAGAGAGAGAGAGAGAGAGAGAGAGAGAGAGAGAGAGAGAGAGAGAGAGAGAGAGAGAGAGAGAGAGAGAGAGAGAGGGATAAGCAGGACCAAAACAGAGACAGGGATGGTAGACAGAGGCAGGCAATCACTGCACGCCCTTGTGAGGGACGTCGTATCTATGGTAACCTATGTTGGTTATCAGAATGTGAAGCCCAGTCTCTGTTTGCTTGTGGTCTCCTCTGTTCACTTTGCCTCTTCCTATTTGAGAAGAAAAAAGAAAAACACAACCTGTTTATCTCTTGCTTGCCAGAAAATTTAATATTAAGCTGTTTTTCTTGCATTTTGCCTTGTTATCTGTGTGCATGCATGTGTGTATGGTGAATTTGTGTGGACAGCTGGGCCCAAATAGTACCACAATACTATTTGGCAACATATGTTGCTTGATATAGACTTGCATTTGTGTTTCTAAGGAAATGAAACATCTCACACTGAAAATTCGGTTCTTTATATGTGTTCAGTTTCACTACATGGATTGTCTGCATTATGTGGACTGTGTCTAAGGAAAGAAGGGACGCTGAGAGGGGGTGGGGCAACAGCCAGCCCTCTTTATCAGCAAGAGAGGGATTTGTAAATAAAGGAATAGCGTGTTTGTTCTTCAGCAGGGGGAGGGGAGTTGCATAGAGGTACTGCCTGTTTGTTCTACCATGGAAAGAGAGGGAAGTGTGTGTGAGAGAGAGAAAGAGAAAGATGGATACAAATAAAGAGATCAACTTGTCTGCTTGGCTTGACTACCACACGAGAGGAGGGCAAAATCAATGATTTTACTGATGGGTTTATCTGAGGTGAGCAAAGCAGGCCAAAACCATAGCGGTAGTGTCATATGTTGTGAATAAGGATGATGAAGGGAAGCTAGCATGCTGGATGGTGGTAAACCAAGGCTCTTTGTTATGTGGAAACAGGAGGAGACAGACTATGTATTGACAGAATAGCCCATAGAGGCTTATTGCAGAGAGGCAGAGACTAGAGCTTGATATTTATGTTTGAACTACAGTAAACTCCCATTGGGTCAGGTGGGGTTAGGCTAATTTTTCCTGATTTACTGGAAATGGGTCTTGAGGCTAGTTATTTGGGTCTTAATTTAGTTCAGGTTCACAAAAAACCATAACGCCTGAGGCTCTGTCCATGTTTGAGAAGCAATTTCAAGGCCTCGGGTCAGACCAGACTCAAATTTCGAGGCTTGACTCAAGCTGTGATAGAGCTCGGTGGCAGAACATTTCAGAAAGATGGAGCCATGTAGCACAGCAAGAGTGGCTGTTATAATGGAACAGCGCTCACAGAACAGTCTGTGGTCAACTATTGTAAGAAGGGATAATAAACGAAACGACCAGTGAAATATCACACCATGTGGTCAAACAACACAACAATCAGTCTTCTTCTTGAGAGTCTCTTATCACTCTTGTTGTCATATCGTCATATCACTTGGTGTTTCTTTTCTTTCTTTCTTTCTCATAAATGAGAATACTTGTTTGCATTTTAAAAATGTAAGTTTATCTATTCACTGAAATGGAACAAGATGATAGATACATGTCATGCCAAATGCACTGGACATCATGCATATGTAACAGTTATCGTTGTAATAGCCAAGAAATTAAGTGCACCAGGTACCAACTTTTAATTTGAGAACAGCTGAAAACATTGAATACGTATTTACTTTTACATTTGGGATGATGGCAAGAGTGGCTTAGTAACGAAAACATCCTCCATGAGATGATTCAGATTCACGCCACCATGTTCTGTAACTGACCTTACAGTCCATGGCTCCTATGAGGGTGGGTGGGGCAAAGGTGCATTTCCCTATAGGGATTAGTAAATTATCCCATGACATGATTATCATTCATCAGATGGTATCATGTATTTAAAGGTTGAATTTATAATGGTGTGAAACAGCAGCCACCAAGGTATTGTATGATGACTGCTAAAGCATCTTTTGTTGTTGGGTGGAACCGGTGGACGGGGCTCCCTCAACTCGTCTAAGGGGTACGTTACAGCAAGCTTGTCAACAGATGTTGTGCACACCAGTTTGCCAAGCTAAGCAAACATAGCAACTCATGGCTAACTCTAACATAAGGGGAAAAAATCAAGTTGTTGTTTACTTGCACAGTCAAAAAGCTGCAAACATGGCAACTCTTGTCAATCTTGGTCCCTTTTCTTGCTTTTATTTATTTATTTGGTCAATTACAGTAGACCAACCTAAAGCCACCAAATAGCCCACAAAATGTTGCAAGACTGTGCTCAAGATGATTACAGTAATTTTAGATATTACAATGTTACAGTGTACTATTTCATTTAGCAGACGCTTTTATCCAAAGCGACGTACATCTGAGAGTTAATACAACACAAGCAGGGATCTAGTCAGGAGGTGACAACGCAACTAAGTGCCAAAAAACTAGGTTCAAGTCCAATAGGACATAGATGTCAACAGGCAGTGCACAAAGGCAATGCATAGGTTGCATAGAAGCTTTTTTTTTTGTATTGTTATTAATACCATCAGTTGTGGAGGTGTTCATGAAAGAGCTGGGTCTTTAGCTTCTTCTTAAAGGTAGAGAGAGAGACTCAGTGCATTGAATGGAGTTTGGTAACTTGTTCCACCACCAGGGAACTACAGAAGAGAAGAGTCTGGCTAGTGACTTAGGGCCCCGTTGTGGCAGGAGTGCCAGACACCTTTCATTACCCAATTTCCCCTCGGGGATGAATAAAGTATGCTGATTGATTGATTGATTGATTGATTGGCAGAGCGTAGTGAGCAGGACTGAGTGTAGACCTGAATGAGGGAGTTCAGGTAAGCAGGAGCCGTTTAGTTGCTGTTTTGTAAGTGAGCATCAAGGTTTTGAATTTGATGCGGGCAGCTACTGGGAGCCAGTGGAGGGATATGAACAGTGGAGTGACATGTGCTGTTTTGGGTTGGTTGAAGACCAGATGTACTATCATGTTCTGAATAATTTGCAGAGGTTTGAAAGTGCATGCAGGGAGACCTACCAGTAAGGAGTTGCAGTAGTCAATGTGTGATATTACAAGAGCCTGTACCAGGAGTTGTGCTGCATGCTCAGACAGGCAGGGTCTAATTTTCCTGATGTGTACAGGGCAAATCGGCACGACTGACCAATTGAGGCCACGTGAACCTTAAAGGTTAGTTGGTCATCAATCATTACACCCAGGTTTCGGGCAGACTTGGTGGGCATGAGTTGGGTTGATCCAAGCTGGATATTGATCTGTTGTTGTAAGGATGGACTGGCTGGGACAACAAGGAACTCAGTCTTAGATAGGCTAAGCTGCAGCTGCAAAGATATCAGCAAGGCATGACGATATCCATGCTGAGACTGTGAGGTCATCTGGGGGGAATGATAGGAAGAGTTGGGTATCGTCAGTATAACAATGGTATGAGAAACCATGGGAGCAGATGATTGCACCCAGTGAGGTGGTGTATATTGAGACGAGAAGGGGACCAAGCACGGACCCTTGAGGCACCCCTGTGGATAAGCCGTGCAGTTTGGAGACTTCTCCCCTCCAAGATTCTCTAAAAGAGTATCCCTGAGAGGTAGGACATGAACCAGCGGAGGGCAGATGCTGAGATACCAAGCTCAGTAAGTGTGGAGAGGAGGATTTGGTTAAATTACATATTATATTACATTTTTAGGCATCTATTGTCAGTAATACCTTTGAAATACTTGTAAATTGACTTCATTTGTGAAAAAAGGGGGGGCTTTCTGAGTAAGTATCATGCATCGAAGTTGGTCTACCACAATTGACTTAAGTGTGACAAAAAAGAAAGAGGCAGTGTTGGAAGCAAACAGTCCTAACAGAGTTCATCAGGTTAACATGTTTCCATTTCAAGAAAGCATTTCCTGTACTTTTGTGATGGCAATATTGGTCATGAGTTCGTATGCTTTGCAGGCAAGGACATATTCTGCTGTCTGTCATTCTGAAATATTTCCTCCCACATTCCCCCAGTGCCTTTCCTATTGTCACTCAACTCTCTCTCTCTCTCTCTCTCTCTCTCTCTCTCTCTCTCTCTCTCTCTCTCTCTCTCTCTCTCTCTCTCTCTCTCTCACTCACTCACTCACTCACTCACTCACTCACTCACTCACTCACTCACTCACTCACTCACTCACTCACTCACTCACTCACTCACACACCAGACCAAAACAAAATTTTGTCTAGAGGGCGCTGTTTGATACTATTACAGACTCTACCTACTCTACCTTTAACAGTGGCCAGTTTGCAGGGAGAACACGCATGCTTTGGCACTACCAAGTGTCCTGCGCTTTTTAAGTAAACTGGACTAAAAGGATGTAAAAACTCATGTTGGATTGTTTGATGTTTTGTTGTTGTTGTTGGTTTTTTTTGGGGGGGGGGGTTCTCCCCAATTGTACTTGGCCAATTACCCCACGCTTCCCGAACCATCCCGGTTGCTGCTCCACCATGTCTGCTGATCCGGGGAGGGCTGCAGGCTACCACTTGCCTCCTCTGATACATGTGGAGTCGCCAACCGCTTCTTTTCACCTGACAGAAAGGAGTTTTGCCCGGGGGACGTAGCGTGTGGGAGGATCACGCTAGTCCCCCCAGTTCCCCCTCCCCCCTGAACAGGTGCCCCGACTGACCAGAGGAGGTGCTAGTGCAGCAACCAGGACACATACCCACATCCAGCTTCCCACCCGCAGACACGGCCAATTGTGTCTGTAGGGGCGCCCGACCAAGCCAGAGGTACAGGGATCCCCGTGTTAGTAGGCAATGGAATAGACCGCCACGCTACCCGGACGCCCGGATTGTTTGATGTTTGCCAGAGAGTAATAGTCCCTAATAAGGGTGCAACAAGCCTCTTCAGATGACATCTGCCAGCCCAATTTGTTCAGATGTACAGTTAATCTCTCATCGTTGATAATTGTTACTGAGTAATGTGATGACGCTAACGGTTTCTAGGAAATGTACCAGTGATTCATTTGCTTCCTATTCTTGCATCACTGACATAGATGTACTTGTGACATTAAAGTATTTCCTTTGAGACTTCCTGGGCTTGGAAGATTTTTGGTATTTTTTTTTTCTATTACTTGGCCTTATTATTTTCTTCTTCTTTGATGAGTCTTCTGCTCTTGGATCTTGTTACAGTTGTCAGTGTTTCTGTAATTATTTTAAATGCAGTGTACAGGTTGAAGCCTGTTGGTCTGTGGTACCAGAATTGACTTCAAACTAATTTTCTATTTGTGTATGCATGTGTGTTGGCTCTTGGCTCTATAGAATATGATTTAAATTATGATGTTAATGTATTTGCATGATAATGGCAATACAAAATTGATTTTGTACTTGAGCTTTCAAAGACTATGATGATCGAACTCCTATTGATTTTCTGATATATTTTGGAGATTTTGTTTGGCCCTCCATCTACCCAGGGAAGGTTGGCTTGCTGTAGGTTTCATATTGTCTGTCCATCTGACTGAAATTTAAAATAAATGTCTTTTCTATATATGAATCTGTTTACTCACTCAAGTGTACTACATTTCAGGCAATCATAAAGTAATACCTCCCTCCTCTCCTCTCTTTTCCTGCATGTCAACTTTCTCTGTTTTCCAGCCCACCGGTTACATGGAGACATCATTGTCCTACAGCACTATAGAGGACCTGCAACTTCTTTCATGGGACAATGCTCCTAAGTATTGTGTCCAGCTCAGCTTTCCTGGTGGCACCATCCTGCTGCAGGTAGGGCACACATTGCACAGCAAACTCCACTACCTGCTTTTCCTGAAATCACACTAGGGACCTGGCTTTTTTCTTGGTTCCACCTGGCCTCCTCATCAGGTGGATCTAGGAATTTACCATGCATTTTCACCAGTCAAGATTTAACCCCTTCAACCCCATTAGTTAACTGCTCATCTCCACGAGTCAAGAATTAATTTATTTTCAGACATTCATGATTAATTGTCACCATTTCATCAGTCAAACGATATTAAAAATAATGGCTAGTTACTTGACCAAATGTCTTGTAGACTAAACAAAAATATTTGCCTGAATGAAATAGCATAGGGTATAGCTAATAGATGGTGTTCTTTCTCACTCAGTTCTTAACTCTTTATTGGCCGCTTATAGTTAAAGGCATACTGCGCATCTACTACTACTATACATATATTGACCGCCACCAGTACAGTCGTTGGTAACCCAGGCCTTGACTGATCTGGTATGGAAATCTGATTTATGATCCGCATATTTGATTTGGGAAAGGTTTTGCGCTGGATGCCCTCCCTGACGCAACCCTCCCCATTTATCCGGACTTGGGACTGGCACTAAGAATGCACTGGCTTGTGCATCCTCACTGGCTGGGTAAAAGGCATACTGTTCATAATAGACCTTTTTGCCAGCAGCCATTTTGAAATGAAATAGGTAAACACAGATGTTACTAATCACATTAATTAAGGCTCTGTACCTAAATAGAACAGAACCTTTATTCGTGTCATTAGTAACACCTGTGGTTACCTAATTCATCTCAAATTGGCTACTGGGAAAAAGGTCTGTTGTAGTGTGAGTGGTTTATATTTTAGAGGGTCCTTTACATTTTGGATCTAAAAGCAAGGTATTAGCACTACAGGGTGTTCTTCTTGGTTTGGGAGATCAACATTGCAGCAGCAATGCACAGCATTTATAGAACTGGATATCAGTGATGGCTACATGGAGGTGTGATTCTTCACTGGACCATTTAGAACAACATCTAGAATAATCTAATTTTCGTATTTAAGGCTCAGAGCCATACAGGTTACCAGAATGTATCCCTGCACGGCAAGGCACGTATACTGGACCGTGCATTGTGTATCCGAAATCCTGACTCATTTGCACATGAATCGGAGCCATTTAAAGAGCACATTTGATATTGTTATTAATTTGCCTAATTACCATTAATATGTAATACTGCCCTAATGGGTGTTAAGTTTGACAGACCTTGTTGTGTTTACTTGTGCTGTCTACTCTGTGCTGTCTGGAGTGCTGCCAGATAGATTCCATTTGTGCTTTGAGGAACAGTACCAATGGTTCCTATGCACAAGCCAAGATAAGTCAGGGATCCCTGGAAAATTGGAAAACAGGTCTAGTATGCAAGTTTTGAGCATCAAATGGAAAATGGAAAAAAAAAAACAACATTATCAAATGGAATTGAAAGCTGTGGACAATGAAGGGGAGGGGGTTACAGGTAGGGATAGGGAATTTGATCTAACCCCCCCAAAAGTTAACACTTAAAACTTCAAACACATAAAACCACCTGCATATGTCTTGATGCATGCTCAATAATCCAGGTAAGAAAATCAAAGAAGGTTGAATCAGTTCGTCTGGACACAACATTTATTCACAGATATGATTCATCACTCATCTAAGTGACAGTCTGAAGATGTTGAGTGATGAAACGTAGCTTGTCAATAAACGTATCCAGACGAACTGATTCAACTTTCTTTGATCACCTGGATAGTTTTGCAATTTGTCAGACGACCGTAAAACAGAAAAGAAGTTTCGGTTCACAAAGTGAATCGCTAATAAAAAAAGAAATAAGGGCAGGAGTTAAGTGGGTTTTACAGTGAAATGATGCATTTCACTGGTGAGTTCAAGCTAACTGCTCCACAGCATTGGCATTATTGTGAGATTTTATCTCTGTACTTCCTTTAATCTGCTGACATCAGCTTGTCTTTTGTTTTTGGAAATTGTTTAGAAGAATAAATATTTAAAGACTTGATATACCCATGACAGAACACAATACGCTGGAAATGAGGCCCGAGTGAAGTCAAGAGACTTTATTGGAAATGTTTCAGCCTCATGTTTACACTTACTCAGCCTGACTTGACCTTATTTGTTTCACTGTTTACAGGAAGAGTGGAGAAAAGTGGTTTTAGGCTACGCTAACCACCACATAGGTATAGATTTGGTGATTTTTGAACGGCGTCTTAGATTACTTTATAATCTGGTGAATATCAATTCTTAAAGTCACTTTTTCTCCCTGGATTTGATGTTTTCATTATAATTTTTAATCCATTCGTGGCTGCTCTACCTTTGGTAATAAAAGTAAACGTAATGATAGCATCACCCGTTTCATGTAAATAAATTACAGTATATCCAAGATACTAAATTACTAGCCTATTTTATGAATTGAATGAGCAATAAATAAGATGTATCCCCATTGCTAAAACTGACTATTATGTTCCATGTGTTGGGTTTAAAGTTAATTTTAACTCTTTTGGAGATAGTACTGTTAATGCTGCATTCAGGGGGTGTAACTGACACTGATAACCAGTAAAGTATGTGTTGCTATGACAACAGACGCCAATCAAGTGCATGATTGTGCCTTTAAAAATTAAACTTAGTTTATCTTTGAGGTTTTAGGTAATTTCTTTGTGAGTGGGCTTTATTATTTTGCCATTACCATTTTTATGTTGATCAAAAAAATGCTTTGTAAGTCGTTCAGCGCTCCAGTAAAGGAAGGGGCAGGTAAAAAAGCAATGCGTGACTGCAGGCATACGAGAGACAAGATCCCGAGATAAATACCCAATTATATTCTACAGCTGGTCAAAAAGTGCACACGGTAAATGTCTATCTAAATCAGTTGTGTGTTTTATAAATCTTGTTAAAGAAATTAAACGAAATGTAATATAACATGTTTTGGCTAAACTATATGTGAGCATTAATTTCTTTCTGTTGTCTTGAAATGCACGTGGTGGTTCTAGCTAGCTAGCCTGCTGGTGCATGTTAGTTTATAACTGACTCAAGATGCTTGTGTTAATACAGTGGTGCAGAAATATCTGTGAATAGGAGTAGCCTACTGAAGTTGCATTTGAATTAGGGCTACTTTGAAAGAGTGTAATTGTTACAGTAATGCAGACTGTCTAAGTTCGAAAAACTGGGTGATATGTGTTTTGTGATACTGAGCTGTGCACTGAAACAATTTCATTAGTCCTTTTCAGTTTTCAAGTTCAATGAGCGTTGTTCAGTGAAGAATAAACACCTGAACATCAGTATAAGGCGTGGACTTGATTAATGACCAAAGGGAGTTTGGAAAGTTCTCACCTATTGCTGCAAGTTATACACCAGTGTGTTGTAGGAATGACAAATTAGGAAATTTTGTTTCTATCTGTCTGTGTGTCTGTCTTTTAAGAGTGTCCTCAAAAAAAAAACTTAACTTGTGCCAGCTTTTTATTCAAACCCGTACAGATTGTACTGGACACACAGTTCCAATTAACTGGTCTGTAACGAGTTCCAGCTCATGCCCTAAATACACACTGTACCTTACCTTGCCTGACCCTCTAGTTATTAAACTTTTGTTTTGATCTGCTATTTAACTGTTAGCAAATATTAGTATAGGAACCATAAAGGGCAAACATACAGAAAGTAGATAGTAAGGATAGTGCAATTATTTCAGAGGTTTAATGTGGTCCGTCGTTTTGTTTAAGATCAAGTTAACCATTCATACATTGAAACGCTTGAAAGTGACAGGTGCTGAAATCTTTTGTCTCTTTCAAATGTGTTGTTGACTCATAGACCACTACCAGAGTCAAGAACTATTGTTTATCTGCATGCATGTATATGTTATCTTTCCCCTTTACTGAGATCACGTGTACCTGGCTCTGTGTGTGTGTGTGTGTGTCTCTCTCTCTCTCTCTCTCTCTCTCTCTCTCTCTCTCTCTCTCTCTCTCTCTCTCTCTCTCTCTCTCTCTCTCTCTCTCTCTCTCTCTCTCTCTTTCTCTCTCTCTACAGGCTGCCAACAGCTACCTGAGGGACCAGTGGTTTCACTCCCTGCATTGGAAGGTAAGGTTACTGACTTTGCTCAACTATTGATTGCTTTATGTCATCATCCTTTTTTAAACATAGGCGAAGTGAGGTCTCATCCAGGTGACACCTCAAGTCCCCCAGTGAAAGTAGATTTCATTCATAATGTCAATAATTGGAATGAATCAAACCTCACTCACACCAAGCCCCCTTTTTGCACCACTAAGTTAATTTAGGTACATCAGACTTTACCGTGTCCTATGATTACCTCCACCATGTCACTGACCTGTCTAGGTTAATTTAAGAAAATGGCAGGTGGATTAGATTTTTCCAGTGTATTACTGTTTTTCATGCATTGCCAGTTTTTGCACAATATGCGGTTGCTGTTTTCCACTGTTTTTTATATGGACTCCATACTGCAGCTACAGTGCAGCGGAACAGGGACAATTTTTTTGGCCAGAATGCAAAGCTGTTGTCTTTGCCCGTCCATCTCCCAAACACAAACTGATGCATTTTCATCAGTCATGTGTTAAATGTGATTTGTCTTCTACATAACATGCCCAACGTGTGAATGCTGTGATTCTGTGAGAGACCTTTTCAAAGCAGCTCAGTTCCAGGATAGGACTTTGAGCCACTGACCATCCCAGTAAAAATCCAGGATTTTTGGTTAAGTGTGAACAGAATATCGGTCACACCCCAACCCCCTTACATCTTCATTTGCTTTAGTCTAAATGATCAGTGTAAATAGATGGGTCATGACATCATAATGAAACATCCTGTCTCATTAGTGAGATTTGGTTTAAGGTGCCTATGCTTGGGGTATTTTAGAGTATATTTTCTCTCTATAATTTTTGGTCTGAGACCAGTTTACCTGTCAAATCACAATGATCAGAGGTTGATTTTGAGGGGCATTTCTAGTTGTACACGGGGAATCCCCGCTCCCTTTTTTCTCCCCAATTGTATCTGGCATATTACCCCACTCTTCCGAGCCGCCCCGGTCGCTGCTCCACCCCCTCTGCCGATCCGGGGAGGGCTGCAGACTACCACATGCCTCCTCCAATACATGTGGAGTCACCAGCTGCTTCTTTTCACCTGACAGTGAGGAGTTTCACCAGGGAGACGTAGCACATGGAAGGATCCCACTATTCCCCCCAGTTCCCCTTCCCCCCTGAACAGGTGCCCCAACTGACCAGAGGAGGCGCTAGTGCAGCAACCAGGACATATACCCACATCCGGCTTCCCACCCGCAGACACGGCCAGTTGACCTTTCGCAAAGTCCTGCCCCCCTTAGTTACTGTTGCTATGCCCGTCAAGCATTTCAGAACTATCCAGGAAGTAGCCAGAAAACACCAAAACATGAAGGAAGAAATCAGCGCATTGTGTCGGTAAAAGTAACAGTAATAATACGTTAGCTGTATTAGCTATCAATAATAGCTAGTAGCAAGCTTAGCTTGGAGCAGACAGGTATTTTTTGTTGATTTTGGATGGATTAAGCTGGCCATGGGGTCTGCTATACTGCGAAATCTATTGCCGACATTGCGCTTCTTGCGTTCTGGGTTTCGGGAAGGGAAAGAAAATTACACCCCCTCCAAACTTTTCAGATATCTAGTATCTGATTTGCAGATCCCATAGGCACACCGTTTCAGCATTTTGTTGTGTGTTTGAAAGCTTGACGGACCGTTGCTAAGGTAGGATTGGACAAGCACCGTTCTGGGGCGGTACTTTGCGAAAGGTCGATTGTGTCTTTCGGGACTCCCAATCAAGCCGGAGGTAATACGAGGTGATCCCCGTCTTGTTAAGCAATGGAATAGACCACTACGCTACCCAGACACCCAGTTTTTGAGAAATTTAACATTGATTCAGATTTTGCCACATTTGAAATGAATGGTGAAATGTGCGGATGCTAGAGCGATTATCTTTGGAATTTAAAATTTTCCACACGTGTTTTTTTTTTTTTTTAAATTATGCCGGTTATTCTTGCAGTTTTTACACTACATACAGATGTTGTATATCAAAATGTTCAGGTTTTTATGCTGTCAGTCACAGTGTAGTTACCTAATCGATGCAATTTATAGGTTTATTTCAACATTTCAACTTTTTTGTCCCATATACTCTAGACAGTGCCTTATAAATTTGTAGACTCATATACTTCCAGAGTCTTCCAGCTGTAAACTAATGTCAAACTTTAAATATTCAACTACTTTAGCTGTTCGTACGATCTGATTGGCTGCTTCTACTCCTATGACTTTAGCAGTCAGCGCACTGGTTGTTTTCTTTCAGCATTTCACACTAGTTTCAGTTCTTCATCTTCATATTAGTTCTTTATCTTCATATGATATGTATATCTTTTTAATTCGTAGACTTACCTACTTCCCTTTACATTCATCTTGAAATAATTATAACTTTATAATGTTAAGCTACTTTGGCTGTATCTCAGTGTTGTGATTGGCTGCTAAAACTATTTTAGCTTTAGCTGCTATTATATTCCAGTCCAGCAGCTTTAACAAAATTGCATTGCTTTTCTTCATTCAAAATGTTTGACTATATTACTCTAATCCTCTATAAGTGAAATTTACATCTAAAAAGTTTAAACAACATATTTTCAGCTGCTTTCAGCTACCCCCCCAGATCTTCAGGAGCTGTACATTTCTAGTTGTACTTACCATCCATCGCAAAATAGATATTCGTAGGCGCCGCCATTTTAAAAAACAAAACAACGTGAAAAAAGCAACGCAAGAATCAGGTTACAGCCCGTGAACTCGGAGCTGACTGAAAATGCCCACTTATGAAGACGCGAATAACAAAACTGGTTGTTTATATGGATTTGTCATGTGAACATGGTGAAAACCAAACCTATTAGAAGGCACCACGCTTTCACTAAAAAACACTTCTTCAACACACATTATTTGGACAGAAAGCACACAAGTGAGGACGAATTCATGAAATTAACTGGTATACTGTTGGGCTTTTATGAAAACCCATATATACACATGGCCCCCACTTCTCTAAAAATACAGGAGATAACAACCTTGAACTTTGGGTGTCACATTTGTGCTCCCTGCAGAAAAAGATCTACAAGTACCGTAAGGTGCTGAATAACCCAAGCCGCTGGGATGTGGTTCTGAAGGAGATCAGAGCGCTGGTGGACATGGCACTAACCTCGCCGCTACAAGACGAGTCCATCCATCAGGCCCCTCTGCATATTATCTCCACCCTGCTGGCTGAGGTAGAAACACCAACACGTGCACGTGTACAGAAACAGGCGTACACCTACAGTGCATCCGGAAAGTATTCACACCCCTTCTGTTTCCCCACATTTTGTTATGTTACAGCCTTATTCCAAAATGGATTAAATTCCTTTTTTTTCTCATCAATCTACACACAATACCTCATAATGCCAAAGTGAAAAAGGTTTTGTAGAAATTTTTGCAAGTTTATTAAAAATAAAAAACTGAAATATTGCATGTACATAAGTATTCACACCCTTTGCTATGACACTCAAAATTGAGCTCAGGTTCATCCTGTTTCCACTGATCATCCTTGAGATGTTTCTACATCTTGATTGGAGTCCACCTGTAGTAAATTCAATTGAGTGGACATGATTTGGAAAGGCACACACCTGTCTATATAAGGTCCCACTGTTGACAGTGCATGTCAGAGCAGAAACCAAGCCATGAAGTCAAAGGAATTGTCTGTGGACCTCCGAGACAGGATTGTATCGAGGCACAGATCTGGGGAAGTGTACAAAATTTTTTTTACGGCTTTGAAAGTCCCGAAGAGCACAGTGGTCTCCATCATTCGTAAATGGAAGAAGTTTGGATCCACCAGGATTCTTCCTAGAGCTGGCCGCCCAGCCCAACTGAGCAATCGGGGGAGAAGGGCCTTGGTCAGGGAGGTGACCAAGAACCCGATAGTCACTCTGACAGAGCTCCAGCATTCCTCTGTGGAGAAGAACTGGGAGACTAGTCAGGATCGAGGGAAAGATGAATGGAGCAAAGTACAGAGAGATCCTTGATGAAAACCTGCTCCAGAGCGCTCAGGACCTTAGAATGGGGCGAAGGTTTACCTTTCAACACGACAACGACCCTAAGCACACAGCCAAGACAACAAAGGAGTGGCTTCGAGACAAGTCTGTGAATGTCCTTGAGTGGCCCAGCCAGAGAGAAGACTTGAAACCCATTGAACATCTCTGGAAAGACCTGAAAATAGCTGTGCAGCGACGCTCCCCATCTAACCTTACAGAGCTTGAGAGGATCTGCAGAGAAGAATGGGAGAAATACCCCAAATATAGGTGTGCCAAGCTTGTAGCTTCATACCCAAGAAGACTTGAGGCTGTAATCGCTGTCAAGGGTGCCTCAACCAAGTACTGAGTAAAGGGTGTGAATACTTATGTACATGCAATATTTTCGTTTTTTATTTTTAATAAATTTGCAAAAATTTCTACAAAACCTTTTCACTTTGGCATTATGGGGTATTGTGTGTAGATTGATGAGAAAAAAAGGAATTTAATCCATTTTGGAATAAGGCTGTAACATAACAAAATGTGGGGAAAGTGAAGGGGTGTGAATACTTTCCGGATGCACTGTATATGCACCTACAAAACCCATATGCAAATAAAACCATGTATGTGCGCACGCACGCACGCACACACACACACACACACACACACACACACACACACACACACACACACACACACACACACACATACACATACGCCAGCACAAATGCAAAACCGAATAAAATTAGGTGCATGCTACACCAGACTCAAACATTGTTCACATTCATGATGATTTAATATTGTTGAGTTGTGACATATATAAAGGTAACATCCAACCACTTTTGAGATTGCTTTTCCCTTACCTATTTTCCCTTTTCTTGTTCTCTGTACTCTTGACCCCCCCCCCTCCTTTACAGAACACAAACCTCAACAGTCAGGATCATGAAAACATCATTGTGGTGAGTTTGAGTTTATTATTGATGTGTGGTTCTGTTTGAAAATCTATCCTGATATTTGTAGATGTTAGTTGTTAAGCTGAAGTAAATAACCTGAGATAACCTGAAATAGAAAAATCTTTTTTGTTGTTGCCACTTTTGCCTTTATTATACAGTGACAGTGAAGAGGCAGACAGGTATGGGGGGGGGGGTGACATGTAACAAAGGTCGCTGGCTGCAATTGAACAGGCGATGGTTGCGACCATGTGGCCATGTTTTATGCGTTGTAAACATTCGGCTATGGGGGTGCTGATAGAAAAGTCCCCCCCGCCCTTTTCTCCCCAATTGTATCCAGCCAATTAATGGTTGGATGGTTAATGGTCGCTGCTCCACCCCTTCTGCTGATCCGAGGAGGGCTGCAGACTACCACATGTCTCCTCTGATAGTACATGTGGAGTCACCGGCCACTTCTTTTCACCTGACAGTGAGGAGTTTCGCCAGGGGGATGTAACCCAGTTCCCCCCTCCCCCCCGAACAGGCGGCCCGACTCACCAGAGGAGGTGCTAGTGCAGCGACCAGGACACACCCACATCCAGATTTCCACCCGCAGACACAGCCAGTTGAGTCTGTAGGGATGCCCACCCAAGTCGGAGGGAACACGGGGATTCGAACCGGCGATCCCCGTGTTGGTAGGCAACGGAATAGACCGTCACGCTACCCGAACGCCGATAGAAAAGTCTTTTAATCTGCTTCCAGTGTCAGCGTTCAGTTGTTTCTAATGAATAAAGAGGATTTGCATTTCCTTGTAATTATGCCAGTTCATTAACATTCATGAGTGTTTTGGGTCATAGCCATCCTTACCTGTATGTCAATACCAGGGAAAAATTAGTTTAGTAAATACTGGAATTGTGATGTTTGCATAGCTGCTTCTCTGTAGTGTGTTTTAACAAGGCTTTGCAGCTGACAGACAAGCCCAGCCTGTAAGGCCAATACTACTGGTGCAGTGCCATGATAGATAAAAGATAGGATCAGTAAAAATGTTGTATTGAACCTGTGTGTGTCTGTGTGTGTGTGTGTGTGTGTGTGTTTGTGTGCGTGCGTGCGTGCGTGCGTGCATGCGTCCATTTGCATAGGCTATTGCTCCTCTCTTGGAAAACAACCATCCACCACCTGACCTGTGTGAGTTCTTTTGCAAGGTGAGACAACTTCCTGTAACTTAACCTTTTACCCAGAATAGAGGGGATTATTAGTAGGTGATATCTGCAACAATAAGGCCAATGATAAGGCCAATAAAGCAAATTGTAACAATTAATTAAAGAGATTATGTCCCTAAATTATGAAGGGGGAGCACGTAACAAACTAGGTTGTATTCTAATTTCAGATAGATGTTGAAGTTTTTTTGGGGGGGGGGGTATGTGCTGCAACACTATATATTGCGATATAATTAAAAGATATATGTTTATCTTCTTTAAGGTGTATATTAAGAATAGTTTCGGGTTGACCATGCTTTTGCATCTGATTTTGCAGCACTGTCGGGAGAGGCCACGGTCGATGGTTGTAATTGAAGTGTTCACGCCTGTGGTACAGAGAATCCTCAAACACAATATGGTGAGATAGTCTAATTGTATGCACACATATAAGTCTTCCAGTCTCTTTCCACTCCTGGTAGCACTACAACATTTTAAGTTCTTACTGGTAAACAGTTTGATGACACTCATATACTAAGTTGGCCACACAAGGTATCTAGATATGCTAACAAAAATCCAAACTATGTGTTTTAGTCCAGTTTACCAACAGTCTTATCAAAAAACCCTGTTTTGACTAGGTGTACAGATAGATACCTACGATGTTTTTTTTTTCTTCTTTTACCCAGTCCAACTTGCCGGTGTGGATGTGATGTCCTTCTCTGCTACCTCCCCATCCCAGAATCTCTCCTATTTGCATATACTGTGTGTTTGTGTGTTGCTCTGCTCACTCTTTCTCTCTTTCTCCTACTCTCATCATTTGTTTCTTTGCTTCTTTATTTTTCGTTTGTATATTAATGTCTTCTCTGGTCTTTCAAATGCTCTTCAAATTGATTCTTGCTTTTGCTTCATTTTCTCTCTATCAGGACTTTGGGAAATGCCCTCGGCTGCGTCTCTTCACTCAGGAGTACATCCTAGCCCTTAATGAGCTCAATGCTGGGATGGAGGTTGTCAAGAAGTTCATTCACAGGTCTGTTTTTTATTCACCAGATGAATTTCATATCTGGGCCATATCTGGTCTGTAGCCTCCACATTTTGATGTGGAAGCTACAGACCGGATTTTGTGGTAAACTAGAATTTAACTTTGAGTGTCTCAGCTGAAGTGTACTTTTGTGTATTGCAGTATGCATGGGCCAACAGGGCAATGCCCCCACCCACGTGTCCTTCCTAACCTTGTGGCGGTGTGTCTTGCTGCCATTTACTCGTGTTATGAAGAGTTTATCAACAGGTCAGTGACACAAGCAAACACATGCTGAACCAATCACAGAAACATGCACACACAGACAAAACCAGACACACACAAAGCATGATATTTATTATCCTTTTGCACCCGATTCCACACACTGGTATGTGCACATGCACTAAACCACACAATTGCAAATGAGCACACGACTGCACACGCTTGTTTTCTTTGCTGAACATGTTGTTCTTCTCACCACTAAAATGTGAGAAGCTACGATCCAGTTTGTGAGCTCTCTGTTTGTGTGGTCACCGGCTCATTTGATCCTCGTACTTTTTCGACCGCCCATCTGCTCATCCCATTTACCTTTTCATTCATGTCTGGACATCTTGTTCAGTGGGCTGGTACATTATGAGCTGCTAGGATCTTCCTGTCTGAAGGTCAGCCTCATGGAATCCTAGACAGGCCACAGCTCCCTCGGGGTTTTGATAACCGACATATTAGCTGTGAACAAAAT
Organism: Lampris incognitus; assembly: GCF_029633865.1. Taxonomy (NCBI): domain Eukaryota; kingdom Metazoa; phylum Chordata; class Actinopteri; order Lampriformes; family Lampridae; genus Lampris; species Lampris incognitus. The sequence goes on along the minus strand of NC_079216.1, from coordinate 37,788,222 downwards.
GGCTACCTGGCAACAACTGTGAGTTACAGCATCACTTAAGTTTGATGGCAATGTTAGAGTAAACACATCATGTTTAAAGTGTAACATAAATAAGAGCCAGTATCTAGTAAAATCCGATTGTTAAATTGCTTTTCTTCAGCCGACCTTTTTATCTTTTCACTTTTTCTTTTCACGTCTGTGGCTGATAGAATGTTACGTCAGGTGTATCCAATGACAAAGCTTCCGGCCCGCTTTACTGCAAACCTCAGCAGGCCATCTTGCCTTTTGACCTTTGAACTCCCACATTTGTAGTAGGGGCATCCATTGTGGATTTTCTGGGTTGACACTAATTTTCAAAGGTAATGTATGCAGCAATGGGGAGGTGCAAAACATCTGGCAACAGAGTCTAGGCTTGGCTTCATGAAATATAGGTGCCAGAACCTATATTGTTCATTACTTTGGGCTTTCCTTTCAGGACAGCTCATTTGGCAAAGGAAATTGACTTAATAGAATTAATAAAATTGATGAGTTGGTCTGTGTTTTTCCATGTACTTTAGAGTTTATAATTAAAATATCAAATTTTTGTCCTCTCTAAAGCCCTTCATAAGGGCTAATAATTTGGCTTTTAATAATAATTTTGATTATTTTATAAGAATTTATATAATAATATAATAAAAATATGATAATAATATAATAATATTTATATAATATCCGTCCATCCATCCATCCATCCATCCATCCATCCATCCATCCATCCATCCATCCATCCATCCATCCAATATCCGAACCGCTTATCCTGCTCTCGGTCGCATGGAGACTATCCCAGCAGTCATTGGGCGGCAGGCGGGGGAGACACCCTGGACAGACCGCCAGACCATCACACAGGAGCCACACACACACACACACACACACACACACATACCTAGGGACAATTTAGTACGGCCGATTCACCTGACCTACATGTCTTTGAACATGCAAACTCCATACAGAGGACAACCCGGGACGACCCCCAAGGTTTGACTGCCCCGGGGCTCGAACCCAGGACCTTCTTGCTGTGAGGCGACCGCACTAACCACTGTGCCACCGTGCCATCTATTTATATAATATGATCATTTTGATTATTCTTACAATTAATAATTATGCTTTTTTTGCTTAATAATTTGGGCTTTTCTTACTAATTTTGCAAGGTTAAATAAACTATAAGTAAAAAAATTACAGGCTACCAAAATCGTGAAAATGTCTAACCGCTGTTGATGTATGGGTTAACCCTGAGTGCTTCCATGTGAGGAGATCCTTCTGCCTTAACCCTTTGTCTTCGGGCGAAGGGTTAAGGGTCCGATAAGCGAGAAGGAACATACCGACACTCGGTTCACTTCACGGTACTTTAATGCTCTGGCTAACTGGCAGTTAACTTGGACCCCTTCAAACCTCTCAAATTTCAAACACACAGTAATGGCAACCCAGAATGCTGCAGGGTATAAATTTGACCTCTGTTCCTGAGAAACCAGTACAACAGATTATACACTTTATCGGCATGCAGAGAAATTCAAATCATGTGTTCTTTTTTGCGTCATAGGATCAGTGCCTATTATCTGCCAGTTTCACTGTCAGTCTGAATGATGCCTATTATCTGCCAGTTTCACTGTCAGTCTGAATGGCTTGTCAAGTGATGCTACAAGAGATGGCTGGAGGTTGGATTTGTCACATGTCTGTCAGTTGTAGTGTCACGTGTCCACAGCAGTGTGAATAATGGTCTACATCTGCACTTCTTGATGAAATTCTTGACAATATAATATTCATCGCCATAAGACATTGTAAAAGGTATAAAAATATTTAGACCTCTATCTAGATAATAAAACGTGTGCCTTAATTGTGTGCCTGCAAAACGTTTTAAATGATGGCAGGCCACAGATAAATTAAGTAGTTCTACAGATTGAAAAGGAATGACAGACATGTATCTAAATTCCTTTAAAAAGGTGTGTTTTGGCCTGACTATTTAGCAAGATGGTCAGAAAAAAATGACTGACGTGGTTACTCTGAAAGAAAACCACTGTCAAAGATGCTCTGAAAATAAATGAACACAATCTGCACCTCCTAATCCCACACCCTGGTGACACTTATTGTACAGACAGTGCTTCAGAAAGAAGTGGTTGGTGTAGGAAAAATCTGTTACTTGTCTTTTGGCCATATTTCTTTGTGGTGCTTGTAATTTTTCTACCTGCTTGCCTTCGTCCCAAACGAACATATGAGCCATTATTTAATGACTTTTTTTATTTGCTACGTGACATCAGCCAGAAACACCGGTAACACTTTCTATGAAGCTTGTATCTATAACGCCCTATAAGCATCTATAACGCCCTATAAGTGTAGCTATAAGTCATTATAAGATTCATTATAACCATGTATATGCCCTCACAACACCTCATAACCACCTTTATGATATATTATGTCAATTTAAAACGGATTTATGCATTATAAATATGTCATCATTAGCCTGTTTATCTGTCAAATGTCATAATGCATCATAGCCAACTTGTTTTTGCTGAAGTTTTGTTGATGCATAATGAGACTTCAGTGCTATTTCACAGTCTTCAGCCATAGCTGTTAGTCATTGTAATACACATTATAGGAAAGTATGGGCGTTATAGATGCTTATAGGGCATTATACACTGCTCAAAAAAATAAAGGGAACACCTAAAAACACAATATAGACCTCGATGAATGAAATATTTCAGCTGAAAATCTTTATTTATTAGACAGAGGAATGTGTTTAGAGCAAAATAACCTAAGAATGATCAATGGAAATCAAAATCATTAGCCCATTAAGGTCTGGAATCAGAATCATACTCAAAATCAAAGTGGAAAATGAGAACATAGGCTGATCCAACTTCTGTGGAAATTCTTCCAAGACGATTCAAAATGAGGCTCAGTAGTGTGTGTGGCCTCCACGTGCCTGTATGCACTCCCTACAACGTCTGGGCATGCTCCTGATGAGACGACGGATGGTCTCCTGAGGGATCTCCTCCCAGACCTGGATCAGGGCATCGGTCAACTCCTGGACAGTCTGTGGTGTGACATCGCGTTGGCGGATGGTACGAGACATGATGTCCCAGAGGTGCTCGATTGGATTCAGGTCTGGGGAACGTGCAGGCCAGTCCATAGCATCAATGCCCTCGACATACAGGAACTGCTGACACCCTCTGGCCACATGAGGACGAGCATTGTCATGCATGAGCAGGAACCCAGGGCCCACTGCACCAGCATATGGTCTGACAATGGGTCTGAGGATCTCATCCCGGTACCTAATGGCAGTCATGGTACCTCTGGCTAGCACGTAGAGGTCTGTGCGGCTCTCCAAGGATATGCCTCCCCAGACCATCACTGACCCACCGCCAAACCGGTCATGCTGGAGGATGTTGCAGGCAGCAGAACGTTCTCCACAGCGTCTCCAGACTCTCTCACGTCTGTCACATGTGTTCAGTGTGAACCTGCTCTCATCTGTGAAGAGCACAGGGCGCCAATGGCGAATCTGCCAACCAAGATGTTCTCTGGCAAAGGTCAATCGGGCTGCACGGTGTTGGGCTGTGAGCACAGGCCCCAATTGTGGACGTCGGGCCCTCATACCATCCTCATGCATTCTGTTTCTCACTGTTTGAGCAGAAACCTGCACATTAGTGGCCTGTTGAAGGTCGTTTTGTAGGGCTCTGGCAGTGCTCCTCCTGTTCCTCCTTGCACAAAGGACCAGATAGCGGTCCTGCTGCGGGGTTGTTGTCCTCCTGCGGCCCCCTCCATGTCTCCTGGTGTACTGGCCTGTCTCCTGGTACCTCCTCCATGCTCTGGACACTGTGCTGGGAGACACATCAAATCTTCTTGCCACAGCACGCATTGATGTGCCATCCTGGATGAGCTGCACTACCTGAGCAACTTCTGTAGGTTGCAGATACCGCCTCATGCCACCTCTAGTGGTGAGGGCACTAGCAAAATGAAAAACTAACCAAAGATCGGCCAGAAAAGATGAGGACAGGCAAATGGTCTGTGGCCACCACCTGCAAATCCATTCCTTTTATAGGGGTTGTCTTGCAAATTGTCTAATTTCCACCAGGTGGAAATTAGACAATTTACCAACAGGTGAAATTGATTCACAAATCAGTGTTGCTTCCTAACTGGACAGGTTGATATCTCAAAAGTGTGATTGACTTGGAGCTACATTGCATTGCTTATGTGTTCCCTTTATTTTTTTGAGCAGTGTAGATGCAAGCGTCATAAAAAGTGTTACCAAAACATCTAATGAAACCTGTTTATTCAGCTGTTGTGTCTTTGGCCACGCTTTCACTTGTCTTCTTGATTTGACTTTGACATTCAGTCACACCAGGACACATTAACTGTTCAGTTTGCACATTCCAACATCGGATTTAGCTCGAATTGTGATCCGAAGAGCCAGTCCACATGCCGGGGCGGCCCATTTCACATAGAGATTGGATCTCTGAAAAGAAAAAGAAGGTTTTCTCTTTCTCTGGGCCATTTTGTCTGGATGACCTGCACGGGAAGATCAAATCAGATCACCATCCAAACAGGCCAGTTGCAATGAAATGTCAAGTGTGGACATGAACATGCAAACACAGTAGAGTTCCCATCTGATGCAGCCAATCACAAAAGTTGTATTGATTAGGGGGGCGCCTGGGTAGCGTAGCAGTCTATTTCGTTGCCTACCAACACGGGGATTGCTGGTTTGGATCCCTGTGTTACCGCCATCTTTGTTGGGCGTTCCTACAGACACAATTGGCCGTGTCTGTGGGTGAGAAGCCAGATGTGGGTATGTGTCCTGGCTGCTGCACTAGTGCTTCCTCTGGTCGGTCAGGGTGCCTGTTCGGGGGGAGGAGGAACTGGGGGGAATAGCGTGACCCTCCCACGCGCTATGTCCCCCTGGTGAAACTCTTCACTGTCAGGTGAGAAGAAACGCCTGGTGACTCCACATGTATTGGAAGAGGCGTGTGGTAGTCTGCAGCCCTCCCCAAATCAGCAGAGGAGGTGGAGCAGCGACCAGGATTGCTCGGAAGAGTGGGGTAACTGGCTGGATCCAATTGGGAGAAAAAGGAGGGAAAATCGAGAAGAAAAAAAAAGAAAGTTGGATTGCTCAGACAAGTGTAACCTCAGTTTTTGTGTTCTTGGATGAGGCCCTTTGTTTGTTGATTGGAAGTCTATCGGTGGACTACTTGTCAAGAAACAGTTGCATGAACACCAAATATAGAACTTGTTCCTTTTTCAATACTAAACATTTTTACTGTGAAGTGTAAATCTAGCATTGTCTTATGTATAAAAGTCCACTAAAAACCTTTTTAAGGACCCCTTTACAAATCTGCGCACTGCTCCCACAGGGCCGGCCATGTTAGTTCATCAAGCTTCTCTTACTCAGTTTGTCTTTTCATGAGATACCATTGTCTCTCTGCCATTATCGTGCTGAGGCCATAATGAGACCACTGTATGCTGAACCATGCTGGCAAGGAGTCACGTGCACAGCTATTGTTTGTGTTTCCATTAGTGTTGGAACTGAAATCAGAACCAGGAAATCCCACAGAAAATCTGTAATGACTACAAAGCTGACGCCCTGCAACAGCGTCTGTCTACATAATGAACATGTGACACAGGCACATGTGACGCTGACCAGATGACAGTTAATGCCAGCATCTCATCTCCTCCACTGACTACAACACGGGTTCAGATGTCTTTGTTTCATTTTCTGATGGAACAAGACAAACATCTGCTCGTTTAGATTTCAGTGCATGTTGTAGGGTCAGTGCTGGATGTAATAATGACACCATTGTATATCAATACTTTACAACGTGTGACGTCACTGGATGTGATGTGAATGTAAAACCAGTCATCGAATACTAACATCATTAAGAACTACCTCCAGCATGATCTGGCTGCGCATTAAGCACAGTCATCAAAGAGTTTCGAAAGTTGAAATGAGAACATTTTGGACCATCCCACAATGAACCTCAAGCTAATGGAAATGCCATTATTTCTTTTTCATGCTCAGAACCATTCAGCCTTACTGTGGAAAAGTACCATTTATTACCATCAGAACAAAGGTGTACCCTACTCTTTCTTTAAAATTCCCCGGGACTTTTTGAGCAGGCAAATAATCTCGTCTTTATCATCAGATTACACATTAATAATTGATCTATGGGAAATGCATATTAGACGTCACACTGTCATTGGCTTGCAAGGGAGTGGCACTGTATGCTCATCATACTTTTTAACTTTTTCTTTGAACACCTGAGAGCTGATGCAGAAGAAGTAAGAGAGAGTAGATAAAGTGTTAGAGAAGACAGGAAAGACCAGGTTTCAGTACACAACATCTTTGGTTTTGATACCTTTGATATAATCTCCCAATGTTTTGTGGCATACCAGGGCTGAAAAAAGCACAATATCTTTTTTTCCAATCAGTACCACAGGCAACACTCGCCCTAAATACTTACTTTCTGGTTAATGTGGGATAACATAACTGTTGGTCCACTTTGATAAACCAGACCTGTGTAGAGGGTTCAGACCGAAATTAAGTTCACTTGTGGTCAGATTGCTTAAATCTGTTTCAGTGTTACTGTTTAACACAGATACATTATGTTTAGAAGTTGCCACAGGCTTCGTTTGTTAACCATGGGGAATTGCACCATCCATCATTCACATAGTCTCTCTCTCTCCTTTGTCCTTTTTTCTCTCCCTCCTTTACTGTCTCTTGTTTTTCTGTCTATTTCTCTCCATCTTTCTCTCGCTCCCTCCTCCAGTCGGGACAACTCCCCCAGCCTGAAGGAGATCAGAAATGGCTGCCAGCAGCAGAACGACCGCAAGCCCCCCATGCCCCTCCGCCTCCTGCGCACTGAGCCCCCAACCCCGCCTCTCACCACCTTGCTCCCCCTCTCCACCCCCCTCAATCCTCCTCAACCAACACCCCCTCCTGCCTCGTCCAACCCTGCCCTGCCAATCCCCATCTCCTCTCCCCCGCCCTCCCTCCCCCTCTCGCCTCCGCCGTCTATCGTCAACTCCAGCGAGATCCTGGTGGAGCTGGAGCGCAACAACAACTCGGCCAACACGCGGCGGAAGGAGGGTCCAGCGGGGGGCGATAGTGAACCCAATCTGATCGACTGCCTGCTGGTCAGCCCGGCGCTAAACGCTTTGTCCATCCAGCTGCCAGCGCAAGCCGACCGCGTCCTGGGCTGCTTTGCCCTCATCCTCAAAATGCTGTGAGTTTGCTTGTAGTGTCTACATGCGTAATTTTAATTGTTATTAATCGGATAATGCTAATAGTGCTAATAGAACGGCAGCTCGACATTCAGAATGATAGTGCACTCATGTTTTTCACAGGCTAGGGTGTGACACATCACAGCAGGTTTTTCAGTACTTAGATTTTGAGGAAAATTAGCTTATTTTGGGCAGTATGAAAAAATATCATAATCATAGGGAACTTTAAGGATATCGATCTATATCATGATATCTGCTTACAAATGCAAAAATCGCATGTTTAAGATTCCAGATGAGATTCCATCTCATTGAAATGTTTGATAAAGTACAGTTTAAGGGCATCCAGGTAGCATAGCGGTCTATTCCGTTGCCTACCAACACAGGGATTGCCGGGTCGAATCCTCATATTACCTCCAGGCTTCCCTACAGAAACAATTGGCTGTGTCTGCTGGTGGGAAGCCGGCTGTGGGTATGTGTCCTGGTCGCTGCACTAGCGCCTCCTCTGGTCGGTCGGGCACCTGTTCGGGGGGGGGGGACTGGGGGGAATAGCATGATCCTCCCATGTGCTATGTCCCCCTGGCGAAGTTTCTCACTGTCAGGTGAAAAGAAGCAGCTGGCGACGCCACATGTATCGGAGGGGACATGTGGTAGTCTGCGGCCCTCCCTGGATCAGCAGAGAGGGTGGAGCAGTAACTGGGATGGTAGTTGACCGGATACAATTCGAGAGAAACGGGGGGGGGGGGGGGGGGAGGAAGAAAAAAGTACAGGATCAAACCAAAACTAGTTTCAAAATGTAGCTGTGAACGTTCATTACAGGGGCCAAGCACAAATGTGAAAATTGTGATATTTAGTGGAGTTCATGTCAGTTCAAGGTAGATGACTGTGTGAGAGCTCTTGCACAGCTGAACCTAGATGAGGTATTTATTGAAAATTTCTACTTCCATTTGGCTAAAAGAGACAAGCCCACAGTTTTGAAATGGTGAATAGCAACGTTCTACATTGCTGACGGACTGGATGCAGTTGAAATCCCACTATTGTGAAAAAATGTTAGTTCCCCTTGTTTACGCTTGTTTTTTAAATCGTCACACATTTTTACATGTAGGACACCATTTAGAGATAAACTTTTCTTGCTGGTGCAGTGTAAAACAGATTATTCAGCGAGCACTAGGCTAAATGGTGTGTATAACATGGATGTGTCGGACTATGTTCACAAATGCACTTTAGGGCAAAGAGCAATTAATTGCCTGACCATTTGCAATTGTTTGCAGGTTGATTTTGGTTTTGATTTTGCATGAAGGATATGGGAACTGCCAGAAATGCACCACCTCACTACAAATTAATGTGTCTCCAGTGTCTCTTCATGTTTTAATAAATGGATAGGGGGATGAATACTGCAAGCATGTCTGAAGTATTTGGTAGATGTACCCACATTAGTTTGCCAATGATTTTCAGTCAGTTTATCAGTTTGTTTTGATTTATGTATGGCATTTAAGGTAGATATGTTGATAGATTCCCTTCATGGAGAATACCGTCAAGTCAATTTTATTTGTATAGCCTGATATCACAAATTACAAATTTGCCTCAGTGGGCTTAACAGCAACACAACATCCTGTCCTTAGACCCTCTCATCGGATAAGGAACAACTCCCTAAAAAAAAAAACTTTTAACAGGGAGAAAAGATAGGAAGAAATCTCAGGGAGCGCAACAGAGGAGGGATCTCTCTCCTAAAATGGACAACGTGCAATGGATGTTGTGTTTACACAACACAATTTACAGAATACAAAATTGGAAGTGGATAAACAGAATTATAATGGACTTATAACATTTATGAAGAATATGATGCGCAAGATGCCAAGCAGTGTCCAGACGCCATCGGAACAGTCCAGGACCCAAGCCACGTGACCAGCATCACCATGTAAAAATTTTTTTTTTAAAAACCTAGGATAACAAAAATTATATGGATTTATAAGATATATAAAAAGAAAATGTGATGGAGGGGGATGCTAAGCAGCGTCAAGGTGGCGACCAGCATCACCACAGGGACCTGGGAGGAGGACCGACTGCATGTGCACACAAGGGAGACTCGCATGACACCATCTACACACAGAAAAAGAGAAAGGAGAAGACATCATTCAGAGAGAGAGAAGACATGTGAGACAAGAGAACAGTTTGCAATAGTCATTAGTCATATTCAGTTAAGTCATCAATTAGGCATCTATGATCCTGATTCCTTTACTGCGCCAATCACATTCTGTAGTACAAATCTAACAGTGGCCTTTAGCCTATAAACTTAGCTATAAAAGGATGCAGAATCAATGCATTCATAGGATTAATTTAGCTATACAACTATTATAAAATGAATGGTGAGTACAATGCATTGAGGCAGCAGGAACAACAGCAGGTAGGCATGCCATACATTTCACCGACGCTAGCCGCGATGCCAACGGGGGCAATATTAAAGACCTGCTTTTTCATAAAATCTAAAATGGTGGAAATCCAATACAGCAGACTTTCTCAAGGAGCAAATCTGGCCTACATGGCCTTATGTATATGTGTTAAAAGTTTTGTGCACTTTGGTCACACTGAGTGGCTGTGGAATTTTTTTGAAACTGAAAAATATCATCCTTTGACTATAGTGCCACCAAGGCTGTCAATGACGTTGGACTTGGTCTATCTCTAATTGCCCACCAACCGGACAAGGCTGCCAAATTTCATGATTTTTTTGGGGGGGGTATTGGAAACTGGTGAAAATTTAGCTCAAAGTAGAAGAAAAAGGAGAACAAAAAGTTGAAGTTGTTTTAGTGCATGGCCCCCTAATGCTACTAATATGTCAGACCTCATCTCATCAGAAATTTTAGGTAATATATTTCTATTATCATTAATTTAGACAACAAAGTTGTATCTCAGAATATAATTTTATCTTGATACAATACCACTGAAAGACAATAAAAGATAATATTGAATGATTGCCTAGCCCTGTGTTGGCAGGAGTAAAGGGTCCTCTCTCATTGTGGCCACCCATACCTAAAATGAATGTTTGGGTATGGTGAGATGTTGTTGCTAAAACCAGTCACTTCATGATAATGTTGTGCCATGCTATTTTATGTTATGAGGATCTGTTTGTGTTTGTCAGGAAGTTGTGCTAGGGAATCTACTTTAGAATTAGTAAAAACCACTTGCTATTTCACAATGAAACTTTTCAAACTACATTTTAAATTATCCCAAAAGTATTAAAGTCTGGGAACATGACGAGGGATATGGGGTTGAATGGGATAAAATGGTTGATTATGATGAGTCCTGGCGCTGAACACAACGTGAAAGTGGTTTAGGGATGTTCAGGGATGGTGTGCATATGTGCATGCATTTATATACATTTCTGAATACAGTTATATGAGAGGGTGTTAACAATCACCGGCCAGTGTGGAAACGGATCAGGGGATGACTTAAAAAGTGATAGTGTCCGTTTATAAGAAAGTCTGTTTTACTTAACAAAGGAATGTGATCCTTCTATGTTCATGTTAAGTTATTGCCTTAGTTTTGTGTTACCTCAGCAGGCTCACATATCAAATGGGGCAGCTGTTTCTTTCTCTCTCTCTCTCTCTCTTTCTTTCTCTCTTTCTCTCTCTCTCTCTCTCTCTCTCTCTCTCTCTCCATGGCCCTCAGTTATCCAGGTTACACACTCCTCTTTTCATTAACTCTGTCTCTTTTTCCCCTCTCTTTTTTCCTCCCATCTGTGCATCTCTCCTAGGTCTGACTATGATGACTGGAGGCCTGCTCTTGCCAGCCTGCTGCAACCCATCCCCTTCCCCAAAGAGTGAGTACACACGTGCATGCATTACTCAAGCAAACAAGCACACATGCACAGAACCTGGACTGAAGGATCTCATCTCTAAGCACTTGTTTCTGTCTGCTCATCCCTCCCTGTTCTTACACAGCCCTCCCCTCCTTTTCTCCATTTTGCCTCCAATCCATCCCAAACTGCCTTCCGCTCGCATCTTCCCGTCCCCTACTGTTTATTAGAGTTTCTCTTTCCTCTTGCCATTCGTTTAAGTCCTCCCCTTCCGATTTCCTCAAAGCTCAGGGGTGTATCCTGGGAGTTTTAGATGTATCTAGCAGAGTGCTGCCGGGGCTTGTGTGCTGACGTATGTGTGTGCACTACCTCACAGTCCCAACATGGACCAGGGGAAGTTGTTCTGTCTCAAGGGAGGCTACCATAATTGGCTAGCCAGCCCAAAGCCTTATTTTCTAATTGGTTGGCGGGGACAAAGCCTCGTTAACAGCAACCTGTGGAGGACTTGTTATTTCTCCAGAAGAGGGACTCACCTGTTGCTCAACTGTGCCACTGTCGCCAAGTCAGTGGCTTGAGTTGTCATTTGGAAAGGCAAAAATACTCCCTGGTTGCATCTTTAGCCTAGGATGTAATGAATCACATTGATTCATACACAAATAAGCCTGCGTAAATGCTCACAGGAACACTTTCATTGTCTTATTGTTTTTGACATGCAAATATATACAGATGCAGTCTTACACACGACACGGTTTTTTAGAAGAGACAATATGCAGAATAAAGAGAATTCCAAGAAATTCAAATTCAGGTGTCGTAGAAACATGGTGGCAGTGGCACAGCAACCTTTGTATTCCCTCTTGCAATTTAGTTAAACATCTTGTAACATCTTCTAAGCAAAGGTTTCATCATGGCAATTAGTGTATCATCGGTGTCCTGTTGTGTATATTTTGTTTGTTCACAGTGTAGTTTTTTTAGACATTTATTACCAGATGTATTAAAATGTGTAAAATCAGTATGTTAATTTATGGTTTTTCAATATGTGGTGTCTCAAGTAAAAAGTAGTGCAAACTAAACTCAGCTAAGGTAAATAGCTGAATATACCATCTCGCCTCTGAGCTGAAGAACAATGAAAGAATACACAAGCATGTAAAATAGTCGTATTTCAACTTAACAGTCAGTTGGACATGTACGAGTGTCTCGGTCATTTTGATGTTACCTCTTATTTTTCTTCTCTTTCCTCTCTGCAGGGCCCTTGCACATGCCAAATTCACAAAGTAAGAATCTTACATGTTTTTGCCTGTGACAAGGGGATCAATTCATGCCCTAGAGAACTCTGTTCGCCTTTGTTAGCGCTGAAAATCTAATGTTTTTGTCTCAACATATCTGTCTGAATAGGGAACTGAAATATGTCATTCAGAGATTTGCAGAAGACCCGAGACAGGAGGTGAGTGTTTTCGCGTGTGTGTGCCTGTGTGTGCATGTGTTCATACATATATGTGCATGCGTGTGGATGTGTGTACTGTGCGTGTAATTCTGTGTGTGTCTTTTTATCAGGTCCATTCCTGCTTACTCAGTGTGCGGTCGGGTAAAGATGGCTGGTTCCAGCTCTATAGTCCAGGAGGAGTTGCATGCGATGACGATGGAGAACTGTTTGCCAGTATGGTGAGTGAACAAGCGCGCGTGAGCACACACATAATATCTGGGTCAAGGGAATAAATCTTGGTGGTGTACTGGTAGCATAGCACTCTATTCTTTTGCCTACCAATCCAGGGATCGCCGGTTCAAATACCCGTGTTACCACTGGCTTGGTCGGGCGTTCCTGCAGACACAATTGGCTGTGTCTGTGGGTGGGAAGGCGGATGTGGGTATGTGTCCTGGTCGCTGCACTAGCGCCTCCTCTGGTCAGTTGGGGCACCTGCTTGAGGGGAGGGAGGAACTGGGGGGAATAGCATGATCCTCCCACGCGCTACATCCCCCTGGCGAAACTCCTCACTGTCAGGCGAAAAGAAGCGGCTGGTGACTCCACATGTATCAGAGGAGGCATGTGGTAGTCTGCAGCCCTCCCTGGATCGGCAGAGGGGGTGGAGCAGCAACCAGGACCGCTCGGAAAATAGGGTAATTGGCCAAGTACATGGAAATGCTCAGAAGAGTGGGGTAATTGGCCAAGTACAACTGGGGAGAAAAAGAGGGGAAAAAAGCCAAAAAAATAAAAAAGGGAATAAATCTTCAAGTATTGTATAGACCCTCAAATACAAGAATTAGTGAAACCAAATGAACAAGATCTGTTCAGGGGTGAACTGAAATGTAAATTTTATAGTCTCCTATTTACCTACATACCTTCCTTTGCCCTCTTCTCTTCTCATTTCCCCTTTCTCTTCTTTTCTCCTCTACTCTTTCCTCTTCTCCTTCAGGTCCATATCCTAATGGGCTCCTGCTATAAGACCAAGAAGTTTCTTCTCTCTCTGGCTGAGAACAAGCTAGGTCCCTGCATGCTGCTGGCCCTGCGTGGAAACCAAACCATGGTGGAGGTAAAAGTTAGTGTGTGTGTGTGTGTGTGTGTGTGTGTGTGTGTGTGTGAGAGAGAGAATGAGAATGAGTGTGTGAGTGTGTTAGCCTTTCAGCCTGTATGTCTGTTTGTATTCATCCAGGATGTGTGTGGGTGTGTGTGTGTGCGGGTGTTTGTTTTATCATAATATTTGTAAGGGATATTTTTTGTTCTGGAGTCAGGTGAGAACTGAATTTTCGCAGTATGAAATTTCCCCTTTAATTGTCTTTTGCTGCTCACATAGATTCCTATTGCAAATTTGTTGTTTTCCTGCTGCTTCTTCTTTTTCCTTCTTTCTCCATTATATTCCTAATTAAATCCCTAATGTCTGTAGAAGTGGAGGGGTGAAGGTTCTTTGCTTAGCAGGGACATTTGTGTGTATAGCAAAGAAAGAGAGACCATATACATAAAGATGCTATTACACAGGCCCAAATGGGTGTTAATATACTTATCATTACCCCTGCACACACTCACTCAAGTGTGAGTGTGTGCAGGGGTGTAGATACATTATGATGGCACATTAAAACTTATGCATATGATTGCCTTCAGTGTTTCTTTTGTGTATTTGTGTCTTTGCAGATCCTTTGCCTAATGCTGGAGTACAACATCATAGAAAACAAGGACACCCAGCTGCAGATCATTTCAACCCTGGAGAGCACCCAGGTGGGCCTGCGCATGTACGAACAGCTCTGCGACCGACAGAGAGAGCTCAAAGAGCTGGTACGTTCCCGTTGTGCCACAACACACACCCACACACGCATGCACACACACACAGACACACGTGAGTTTGCATTAACATTCACCCTCTTCTATATATTCCTTGCTTCAATAATTGAATTAAATTGCACAATGTACAATGTTATTTTGTTAATGACTTTAGCATGCTTTACAAAATCTAATGAATTAGTGTTATGGGGCATCACCAAAGCCTGTCTGAATAGACTTGTGAGTCACTACTTTTCTGATTGTATAGAGAAAATCGCAATTTAAATGTGTCAGATATTGCATCAGAGTTGTCTCCATCATAAATTTCCATTGAAACATGGAAAGAACTGGTATACTGAATTAAATGCTTATCAGTACAGCTTGAAATTAGCATCAGGTCAAAAGGTAGTGAATTCTGTCCCTGTCTAAGGTACCTGGAAACAATCTATGTCCTATCTGTCAGTTGTGCTCCAAAAAAATCCTTTCTCAGAGAATATTAATTGTGTGCTGAATTGTTTCAAGTTGAAACAAATTGTTTAATGCCCTTCTCCTGAGAGCTTAAAGGAGGGTAGGCAGTTTTTTTATGGTGTCATTGGGCAAAAATTCCAAAATAACCTTTCGGCATATTGTAATTCAAGTGGTCTGGGAGAAAACTAGACTTCTGCACCTCCTCTTGGCTGTGTATTCAGGCTTTAGAAAATCTAGCCCGAGACAGGAGACTGTAACCAATCACGGGTCATTTCAGAGAGAGGGCGTTCCTATTGGCTGCCCTGCCCCAGCAGTCACTTGTGGTTGTGTTGATTAGTTCTCCCATGTCTACCAGCCCCCCCACACGAGTGTTTTATTTTTTTTTTAAAAATCAACGAAACCAACTCATAATAGCTGCTTCACATGAACAATATTAGTGTAACTAAGATTCGCTGAAAAAAATAAAATTCTACATGGATAGATCATCAACTACGATACAGGTTTCATGAGTGTCACTTTGACATTTCCTGGTTGTACACATTTGAATTATATGCCCATGCATCGCCCATTCATTGTGTGTTGTCTGGTGGGAGGGGCTTAAGACAGATTGGGGAAGGGGGAGAGCTGCGGGAGGAGGGCTGTATTTTCAAATTGTTAGTTTATTTATTTATTTATTTATTTATTTATTGCCTTTCCCAGAAAACTGCCTGCCACAGCTTTTTTGCTGGTTTACATAGAAGAGCCCCCTTGTAATTATGCTTTAAGTTGGTAGCTGCTCACAGACACCACCTGTTGTCTGTGAAGAAATCTGCAAGGCTGTGAGTCACCTTTTTTCCCCTCTCTCTCCTCCTTCTTGCTCTGTCCCTCTCGCTCTCTCTCCACCTCTCCCTATCTCGCCCTCAGCAAAGAAAAGGAGGCCCCACCCGCCTGACTCTTCCCTCAAAGTCCACGGTGAGAATACGCTCGTGTGTTGTGCTCATTGCATTACAGGAGGATTTATACTTCACTAGCGTGCTGCTAACTGAGGGAAACCATTTTTTCCCCTTTCATTTCTGACCAAAGCTGTACACACAAATCTTAATTGCGTTTGAGCATTCTGAATTTAAGACCGATGCTCAGTAAGATTTCAAGAAATTAGCTCATCATATGTTCTCTAGTTTATAGACTGTCAACTAAATGTGCTGATAATAAGTAAGTAATTAGCCTTAATCGGTTTCTTTAAGCAATAAATAATTCATATCCCTTACTCTTCACTCCCTTACCTACATTTTACTCTTTTCTCTCTTTCTCTTTTTCTGTTCTTTAAATTTCTCTTCCATCTCCTTCTTCTGACCTCCACTCACCCCTGTAAATCCCCTTTCTCACCTTTTCTCCTCCTCTGCCTCTCTGTGCTCCACCATACCTCCTTCTGTTCTTCCTCGTTCTTCTCTACACATGCTCATTTCCTTCTCTTTCTCCTATCTTTACCCTCCCTCCCTTCACCTCCTCCAACGCTTGTCTCCACTTTTAGGATGCTGACCTTGCCCGCCTGTTGAGTTCTGGTTCATTTGGAAACTTGGAGAACCTAAGCTTGGCCTTCACCAATGTCACCAGTGCCTGTGCAGAGCAGCTGATCAAGCTCCCCTCGCTCAAACAGCTAAATCTATGGTCCACACAGGTACACACAGCATGTTAACACACATATCAAAGATTATATGCACAAACACATACACTATAATGACTTTAATAGATTGTGACTGTCTGGCATCTGCCTTCTCTGTCTCTTGATTTATCCCCTCTTTGTTCCTCTCTTTCTTTCTTTCCATCTACCCTTTAGTTTGGAGATGCAGGGTTGCGGTTGCTTTCTGAGCACCTTGCCTGTCTACAGGTGTTGAACTTGTGTGAAACACCCGTTACCGATGCTGGCTTGCTGGCCCTCAGCTGTAAGAACACACACACACACGCACACACACGCACACACACACACACACACACACACACACACACACACACACACACACACACAGAGGTAGATTTATGCATCTAATGTACACATGCAAACTCATACTGCACATGCATACAGTGTAAGAAGGCTGTGTTGACTGCAATACTTTCTGAAGCCCAAACATAGATTCATGACATCATGTCTGACAGTAACACTTACCTCATACTTAACTCAACACTATTTCTGGGCTTGACCATCAATGCTGTCTGTAACCTTCAAATGGACTCTTTAAAATGAGGACATGCCAAAACATCATTACTTCACTAAAAAGCTCCTGTTCTACAGCAAGAAGGTTCAGGACTTTTGCTGTGTTCAAGCATAAGCAATTTCTTGTAATAATCATAAAAATGAAATAAAATCCAATAAACCCTCCCATTTTTTTTAGCTGCTGAAATGAGTAATATTCTTCCAGTAACAAAATTGCGCATTTTACTCATTTGGACGGTTGCACAGGATACAAAAGTTTCACCAGATTTTCCATTAACCATTTCCATGTTTCCATTACTGTTACGTTAACGTAAATGAAGGGAACTGATTTTATGCCTGATATTCAGTATTCTTGATAAAGTTACAGTCATTGGGTGATATATTTATGCGAGCTAGAGAGCTATGACCGTCACACACGTGGCAGAATGCAAAGCAGAATGCACCTACTAGAATGAAAGGCAGCCAAGTAGATTGTTACGAGTCATTATGGGTAAGAGTACATCCAGAGTCCCTAAACTAAAGCAAATTTTAATTGTCTTCCCATTTCAGCCATGAAAAGTCTGTGCAGTCTGAACATGAACAGCACCAAGCTTACAGCCGACACATATGAGGACCTCAAGGTAATAGAAGTAATCGATAAAATGATCAGCTAAAGTAACATATTTCATAATTATATTTTTGTGAAGAATAATCAGGTAAAGTTGTAGACTTTTAGTCCTTTTATTATCGTATTATGTCAGATTTTTCTGGAAAAAATTCCAAAGATGGGTTGTCCACCCATTCTAAATATTCATTGTTACCAAATTTCCTGTACCGCGTCCAAATGGCATAGCGGTCTATTCCGCTAACATGGGGATCGCCGGTTCGAATCCCCATGTTGCCTCCGGCTTAATCGGGCGCCCCTACAGACACAATTGGCCGTGTCTGTGGGTGGGGAGCCGGATTTGGGTATGTGTCCTGGTCGCTGCACTAGCGCCTCCTCTGGTTGGTCAGGGTGCCTGTTCGGGGAGGGGGGGAACTGGGGGGAATAGCGTGATCCTCCCACGTGCTACATCCCCCTGGCGAAACGCCTCACTGTCAAGTGAAAAGATGCGGCTGGCGACTCCACATGTATCAGAGGAGACGTGGTCATCTGCAGCCCTCCCCAGATCTGCAGAGGGGGTGGAGCAGTGACCGGGATGGCCCGGAAGAGTGGGATAATTGGCCAGATACAATTGGGGAGAAAAAAGAGGGAGGGGGGGATTCCTGTACCGTCGCACTTTACATAAGGCTGTTCTTCCTATAACCAGCAAGGATTTCACTGAGTTTTAAAGCTACAATCCTGAAGATTGTTATTTTTTGACGCTAACATGAAAAAGAGGCATTACTGTCGTTGTGTCTGCGCCTTCCCCACAACCAAACCAAAAAAAAAAAAAGCAATGTTCAACCCTGAGTGTCAGCCATTAATGCTGTAATATCTGTTTGTCAAGGTCTTATAGGAGCTTGTTCTGGCTTTTCTGCATGTTAGCCACAACTTTTTTTTTTTTTTTTGGATTTTATCCCCTTTTTCTCCCCAATTGTACTTGGCCAATTACCCCAATTTTCCGAGCGGTCCCGGTCGCTGCTCTGCCAATCCGGGGAGGGCTGCAGACTACCACATGCCTCCTCCGATACATGTGGAGTCGCCAGCCGCTTCTTTTCACCTGACAGTGAGGAGTTTCACCAGGGGGACATAGCGTGTGGGAGGATCACGCTATTCCCCCCAGTTCCCCCTTCCATCCGAACAGTTGCCCCGACTGACCAGAGGAGGCGCTAGTGCCACGACAAGGACACATACCTACATTCGGCTTCCCACCCGCAGACACAGCCAATTGTGTCTGTAGGGACGCCCAACCAAGCCGAAGGTAACACAGGGATTTGAACTGGCGATCCCCGTGTTGGTAGGCAATGGAATAGCCTGCCATGCCACCCAGATGCCCATGTTAGCCGCAACTTTGCCTCTTCTTCAAACTGGAGGCTACGTGCCTTTATCCTTAAGCATTTGATAAAGCTATGCTATACGCTGTATTACTTTTCCCCAGACAAGTCCTACCAGACAGTAATCATTAAAATGAGCAACTACAAATATGCTCACAATAAAGAAATTCATGGATTAGTTGTGTAAATATGCCGGTCAAAGGTACCAAGTAAGGCCTGTGTATGAAATGTGCTATATAAATAAAGTTTGACGTGACTTGACTTGACTTGACATGAGGTTGCATGTAAATCATCAGGGTTGTAGCTGTAAAACTAATTCCTTTGTTAACTGACATTGAATGTGATGGACAAATGTGTGTCGGATACAGAACACGTTATCCTTAAGACCATTCATAATAAAGAAAAACGAATCAGAGTGGGAGCCGCCTGTGAGAAAACATGGGATTTATTTTCGTTCCAGTGAGCAAGGATATCACAATGTGGTTTGAGTTTTGACATTCCACCCAATGAGTCTACCAATGACGTCTCAAACTCCCTGTAGAGAATAACAGAGAAATACCAAATTTAACATGATATGGAGGTTGGAAATTTCCTGTCCACTCATGGAAAATACAGTGCTCAGAGATTACTGTTGTTTGCATTAACGAATGACTGTAAATAAACCACTTCTTTTTTTCTTTTTTCTTTTTCCTTTTTTTCCCTTAGGCCAAACTGCCCAATCTGAAAGATGTTGATATTCGCTACACAGAGGCCTGGTGATTAACCATACTTTACACACATCCATAAGCACACATGCACACATTCATACATGCTTACACAACCTCAGATACACACATGAATCTGTGCATTGGTGTTGTCAAGGTCATCGTCATCATCAGTCCTAATCATTATCGTCATCATTATCATGCCAGGAACTCTTAAGACGCCATCCTAACATGAGTATTACCTCATACCATCGGACGTCATCCTGTCTGGCATTGTTGCATCAGACAAGAAGCCGTCTTGTTCTTCTTCTTCTTCTGAGGTCACCACAACAGCAACTGCATCTCCCCAATGAAGGAACTCTAGTCGTCCTAGCATCGCGAAGACAGTCATTTTTTTCTAATTGAGAAATCTCAAAGGACGTTATCACTTCTTGTACTACTGTCATTGATATTCCAAGGACCTTGTTTTTAAGTGACCTCATCAGAGGACATGTAAGGACCCCAATATCTTGTGACCCATGGGACCCTCTCTTTTATTTCATTAACCTTCATCTCCTCTTATATGGTTCGTTAACGGTCGTATGTGGTCGCTTAGTTTTCATATGCACTCTGAATCCAGCTTTCAGAACATCGTCTCTCCTCCGTGTGTTGTCTGTCCTATGTACACTGAGGAAAACCTCCAACTGGTCTCCTGCCCCGAGCCCCCTCCCCCTCCCCCATTAACCTGTTGTGAACTCTGATACCCTCATGTAATGAAGGCTGGATAAAGCAGGTCACATTCCAATACATTTTTTGATATTGCCTCCTACTGGATCCAGATGTAGCTCCCTCCAAGACGTGTCCAACAGTCACTATTTTGCTTGCTGGTATTTGGCTTTCGGCTCCTATTTTCAGGTTCAGATTCTGGCCTTTTCAAGTCCTCTATTAGGAATGAGGTGCTACCTCAGACAAACAGAAAAGTTGACATATGACTGTGACCAATCCTCGCATATACGACACGGTCACACTCAAAAGCAGAATTTTTATCAACTTGAATGAACATATTTTTCCAGACATCTGTGCTTTCATATACTGTGCATTTATATCTAAAACATATAAATATATGCATATATTCCCCGATATTTCAAAAGAAGCAGACATTTCATGAGCTCTGCTCTGTAGAAGAAGAAAAAAAAACAGTTAAGTGGCAACATTTTTTTTTAACCTGTTGTGTACATAATGATGGACGGCCATACTATTTAATAGGATGGTTGTCCAGCTGTAGCCTGGTGGTCTGGGACTGCCATTAATTTATAAGTTCTTTCTTTTAAACCTCCTCCACTATGTCTCGCCTCCATTTTGTCATAGCAGTAATGAATTGTACAGGACCCGATCTCTTTTTGTTGAAAGTAAATTAGACGGCCCAGATCTCTTCTCTCACATGGATCCCTCCATGCCATGCTGCGGTGATGGAGCTGCACAGCTGACTACAGTAACTGTAAGGTGGACCTGCAAACTAAACACATCACCAGCTGAATGTTTGTATATTATCTGATTCTCTTCTTCTGTGTGTTTGGCTCCTTTGTACAGTCTGTTCAGGTAATTGTTGGCTCTTGAAAGGACATTTTGCCAAACGTTCATTCAATCCAGTTTGTTTTGTGAGCTTCCTTGGGCCATTATTAGTTTGTTTTTGTTTTTTTTTTCTGTCTGGCATTTTAGCACAGAGTAAACATACCCGCTCTGTTGGTGAATTAGTACTGAGTGGCGTGTTTGTGTGTGTGTGTGTGTGTGTGTGTGTGTGTGTGTGTGTGTGTGTGTGTGTGTGTGGGGAATGGAAAAAAAAAACGTTGACTCTGTCAAAACGTCTCACCACCCTCAATGTGGACTGTGACCCACCACTTGAAAGAGGCTGATGATTGGAGCCACATGTCTTTGCCCGCCTATTAAGGCAGGGATAAATGGTCACAGTGCTTCTTAGTGTGGTTTACAATCTGTTGCATACTGTAAAGCTTTGTAATCACAGCCTTTCTGTTTACATGAGAAACTGTGGATTACTCATTATTTGCCTATTTACCTTTTTAGGTCTTTACCTTTTTTAGCTATCCATCCATCCGCCTGGTTTGAATTGTAATGGTATGTTGCGAGGCCCTAGCGAGGAGGTTGTGTTTTCAGGTTGTATTTATGAATACGATTGTACTCGGCGAGGATTCGAATAGGTCAGTGGGACAAACCTTTGGCAGATACTGTAAGCGGCGAAGGGACAAAAGACAGGACTAACTTCAGCCTTGACCTAACAAAACTGTCTATCTACGTTCCCTCAAAATTTACACTTAATTTGGGCAATGCTTCAATTTGTGTGGTATAGCTGCCCTGTTAAACTGCAAGTCTGTCGGTCTCTTTCTCTCTTTCCCCAGAGATAGTTTGGGATTATCTCACTTACACACACACACACACACACGTACGTGCTAAACCAACATACATTTCACCCGTTTTCAGTCAGCCTCATCAGACTGGGTCCATCCATTTTTTCTTTTTTCTTTTCTTTTTTCTTTCTTTTTTTTTTTTGTGGAGTTGTAATCAAGAGATTTTGTTAAACTGTGTGAGACATAATTTGGATGCCGTCCACTTTGAGTTTTAAATGATGCCTGATTCAAGTTCATTGGGTGCCATGGCAGTTCTTCTGGTAGGCGTTGTACACTTGTGTTCAACGCTTTGTTTTTGGCTTTTGGGGCCTTGTGTTTGCTTTCATATCCTGTATAATGTATATATACAATTGTATATAATTTTTTCCCTCCTTTACTCTCTCTCTCTTCCACATTTTGTTCCCCTCCCCCCTTCTCTTTTCTGTAATCAACTCGTCCTCCCTTATTGGGCAGGCTAGCGTTGCCTTCATCTTAAGGATTTGTGCGTGTGGTCATCTTTACTTTGTTTTATTTTTATTTTTCACACAAAGTGCACCATAATCTAAAATTGTCATTATGTGTTCAATGAGTAATATCTTTCGATTATTTGACTTTCAGCTTGTTTGAGTCACTCACTTTAATCAAGCATCGGTCTCCTGTGTTTCATGTTGTTTTTGCATGTACACGTTACTGCATCTGTTGTTGTTGTCATTTCTTTTTCTTTTTTTTTTAAATTTCATTTTATAATGTTCCTTTTTTGTTTTACAAGTTTGAAATATGAAAAAGGGTCTGATCACTATCTCACGGACGTTGGCTAGAGCGACCACTGCACCCCGCCCCGCAACACCACACAGCACTGGCAGCTTTACTGTACCTGTGGTGATCCAGTCTGAGCAGCATGCGTATTATGGGATGTACAACAAACAACACCTACGGTTACACACATCATCTGAACGCATCCGGTTTGCCGGCGAAAATCGGAGACAGAACTGCCTGATCGCGTGTGTGTATGTGTGTGTGTGTGTGTGTATGGATGCCCACTGTATGAAATGAGCGGTTCTGTCTCACCATTGGCACAGCACACGGGGTGAGCCCTTGAGCAAGGCACGGTGCTGTGACATGCCGGTCGATCTATAGATCTAGGTCTTGAGCCTCGGTGGAGCTCGTTGCTGGGGATGGCTTAGGGCGAAATATTGGAGTAACGGATGTATTTTGTTGTCGTTGATCTATACAGTTTTTGTTTTTTTTTACATTTCAAATGTGTGACACATGTGATGTTCACTTGAGAAGGGAGGCCCCGCAATTCAAGTCCCGTCACCC
Source organism: Lampris incognitus (assembly GCF_029633865.1). Taxonomy (NCBI): domain Eukaryota; kingdom Metazoa; phylum Chordata; class Actinopteri; order Lampriformes; family Lampridae; genus Lampris; species Lampris incognitus. The sequence goes on along the minus strand of NC_079216.1, from coordinate 37,764,944 downwards.
TTTGTTCCGTAGTCTGGTTAGATGGACAAAGTGTGAACGGTCGTGGGAAAATAATGGCATTGAACATATTGGTGGTTATGGTTGTTTTTCATGACTGTGGCCTGTCAGATATCTCCACCTACCCCAGGTCTATCTAAAATGTGTGTGTGTGTGTGGGGGGGGGGGGTGACACGTGGTTAAGGGGGTCACACACAGTGGGAAGGGATCAGAAGGGTGTTTTTTTTTAATTATTATTACTGTAGAGGACGTGTGATTTTTGTGTGTGTGTGTGTATATATACACACACACACACGACTCATTTTGTTTGGTTATATCTCTGTATTCCTGTGGAGCTCACTTTGCTTTGCCTTGGGTTCATTTTCAGAAAATCTCGCTCTCTATCTCTGTCTCTCTCTCCGTCTTCATCCCTCTTCCTTAAATTTTTACAAGTCTTGCAAACCCAGTCTCCCAAGTTGTAGCCCCCCCCCAAGAATTTATGAATTTGTAACGAATTTTTATCATTTCAGTTCACGTCTTGAGTGTGCTCTGCGGAGGAGGATGCGGAGGAGAAGGAGGAGGGGGGGATGCAGAGGAGGAGGGGGTGGGGGTTGGGGGCACCGCTCGCCAGTGGTACAGTCACATACATGAAAGACTGATTTATGAAAAAAAAAATCTTATCTCTTATAATTTGTTGTAGTTCAGTTTTGTTGGCGGCTCAAAAAAAAGAAGGAAAAAAAAGCTGTTTATCTCCTCCTGTTTCTCGGTCCTCCTCCGCGCTGATCTGCTTTCTCCTGCTGGGTTATTATTGCTGCTGCCGCCGCTGCTGCTGCTCTGTGGCTGTTGTAATAAAATACAAAAAGATCTTCAACAGGAAAAATAACTATGATGTGAAATAATTTCAATCAAAAAATAAAAAAACTGTCTGTGAATATGTTTCAAATGTGTGACGCATGAGTTATTTTATTTACTCCCATTTGGCATTATTTGTCTTGGGAAGCACTCCTCTGCTTCTCAATTTAAACGCATTCTGGTTTAATGCTGACAGAAAAAGAAATACTGCTGTTTGACTTGTCTTTCGTTTGTAAAGGCAGATGCATAAATGTGTCTTCCCAAACCGGTCTCGCGGCTTTTTCTGGATTCTTCTGGTTCCTCTGAGTTAATGCACTTCAGTGACCAGATCCAGAAGTGCCGTGTCCCTCACATCTCATTTTTCAGTACGTAGGCCTGAATAATGACTTTCCCTTTTGTCACTGCTGACTAATCTTCTTTAAGGTGTTCATTTTATTCTGTGACTTGACTCATATCTGTGATAACTATTTATCATAAGGCCTCCGTGGCACCTGAGCTGACACAGAGGAGTGGGAACTTTCAACTTTCAATTGCTCATAAATAACAGGCTGGAAGTGGGTTTGCATAACATTTTTTTAGATCAAAATTGATCCTTTCTACCAACAATGCCTGCTTTGGGCGGCGCACAGTGGCCCAGTGGTTAGCATTGTTGCGTCACAACAAGAAGGTCCTGGGTTCAAACCCCAGGCTGTCCCATGTCCTTTCTGTGTGGAGTTTGCATGTTCTCCCCGTGTCTGCGTGGGTTTCCTCCCACCATCAAAAAGACGTGTATATTAGGGTTAATATTCCTGTCTGTGCCCCTGAGCAAGGCAATGGAATGAAGAACTGGAGTTGGTCTCTGTATGCTGCAGCTGCCCACTGCTCCTATACAAAATAAAGTGGGTTAAATGCAGAAGAAAAATTCATTGTAACCTACAATGACAAAACAAAGTGGCTTTCTTGCTTTGATCCATTTCAACTGTTGCAGGCAAGGAAATTACAATTTGCCATTGTGCAGCTTTACATAAAACATGACTTCTAAGTTTTCATTCACAACATATAGTTTTGCAATGCAGGATTTCCCTGGACACTTCTTAAAAAAGGATCCTGAGTATGCCAACAGTCGCTTGTTTAAAGTCCACCAGCTGCAGAGACATGCGAATGCAACCCAATGTCTTCAAATATAAACCCGACAGAAATGTGCCTCTGTCTCCCTCGAAGCCTTTGAATAAATAATATTAAACTGGAGTACACGGCCAGCTCACCCTGGTACAAAACAAATGATCTTGCTGTAGAGTTGAAAATGGCATCTTTAGACTGGACAAATCCCTACCAAAGTTAGAAAAGTTTATGGACATCCATACCAAACTATCAGGTAAAATCAGAAAATGCATTTTGTCCCATCGTCATCTTATGTGAAGACATCTCATGATGTTTTTTGAGAAAATTCGTGAATCACGTTTATCAAAATTTTAAAAGAAAGCCACTTTATTTTGTCATTGTACTGGTTACAATGATTGTGTTCTCTGCATTTAAGCCATGCTATTGTATAGGAGCAGTGGGCAGCTGCAGCACCTGGGGACCAACTCCAGTTCTCCTTTCCATTGCCTTGCTCAGAGACACAGACAGGAGTAACAACCCTAACATGCATGTCTTTTTGATGGTGGGAGGAAACCTACGTAGACACAGAGAGAAATTTGGTAGGGCCTGGGGTTCGAACCCAGGACCTTCTTACTGAAAGGCAACAGCGCTAACCACTGGGCCACCATGCCACCCCAAGTTAAATCAAGTTACAATTAAACTTTAGGACAACAAATCTTAAGCAGCTTTATTACCTCAATTCCTAAAAAGCTTACAAAGGCATAACAGGAGAGCCATACAGATGACATCATGACTGTGGATTCAGTGAGGGAAGTGGTTTCCTTACTCTGAATATTAGTTTTGCATCATTTCATCAATCCTAACTGCACAGTGCAACTGTATTGAACTGAGAAATAAATAACTATGATTGTTGGAACTAGAGGGCAATAACCGTTACAGAAAAATATATTTTCTAACATTAGCAATTATGCTGTGTATTGACATACATGTGGAGGCATGGAGATGTTTAGGAGAGATGGCAGTGGGGTTTTTAACTCGATTGTTTAACACAATCTTAGAAAGTGAGAGGATGCCTGAGGAGTGGAGAAGAAGCATACTGGTACCGATTTTCAAGAACAAGGGCGATGTGCAGAGCTGTAGCAACTACAGAGGTATAAAGTTGATCAGCCACAGCATGAAGATATGGGAAAGAGTAATAGACGCTAGGTTAAGAGGAGAGGTGATGATTAGCGAACAGCAGTATGGTTTCATGCCACGAAAGAGCACCACAGATGTGATGTTTGCTTTGAGAATGTTGATCGGGAAGTATAGGGAAGGCCAGAAGGAGTTACATTGTGTCTTTGTAGATTTAGAGAAAGCATACGACAGGGTGCCGAGAGAGGAGGTGTGGTATTGTATGAGGAAGTCGGGAGTTGCAGAGAAGTATGTAGGAGTGGTGCAGGATATGTATGAGGGAAGTGTGACAATGATGAGGTGTGCGGTTGGAATGACAGATGGGTTCAAGGTGGAGGTGAAATTACATCAAGGATTGGCTCTGAGCCCTTTCTTGTTTGCAATGGTGATGGACAGGTTGACGGACAAGATCAGGCAGGAGTCTCCATGGATGATGACGTTCGCGGATGACATTGTGATCTGTAGTGAGAGTAGGGTGCAGGTTGAGGAGAGCCTGGAGAGGTGGAGGTATGCACTGGAGAGAAGAGGAATGAAAGTCAATAGGAGCAAGACAGAATACATATGCGTGAATGAGAGGGAGGACAGTGGAATGGTGAGGATGCAAGGAGTGGAGGTGACAAAGGCATTTGAGTTTAAATACTTGGGGTCAACTGTCCAAAGTAACGGGGGGAGTGCAGGAGAGGTGAAGAAGAGAGTGCAGGCAGGGTGGAGTGGGTGGAGAAGAGTGTCAAGAGTGATTTGTGACAGAAGGGTACCAGCAAGAGTCAAAGGGAAAGTTTACAAGATGGTTGTGAGACCAGCTATGTTATATGGTTTGGAGACAGTGGCACTGACGAAAAGACAGGAGGTGGAGCTGGAGGTGGCAGAGTCGAAGATGCTAAGATTTTCATTGGGAGTGATGAAGAAGGACAGGATTAGGAACGATTGTATTAGAGGGACAGCTCAGGTTGGACGGTTTGGAGACAAAGCAAGAGAGGCAAGATTGAGATGGCTTGGACATGTATGGAGGAGAGATGCTGGGTATATTGGGAAAAGGATGTTGAATATGGAGCTTCCAGGGAAGAGGAAAAGAGGAAGACCAAAGAGGAGGTTTATGGATGTGGTGAGGGAGGACATGCAGGTGGCTGGTGTGACAGAGGAAGACGCAGAAGACAGGAAGAAAAACGGATGATCCGCTATGGTGACCCCTAACGGGAGCAGCCGAAAGTAGTAGTAGTAGTAGCTGTGTATTGAGCCAACATGTCATGCTGCAAAGCCATTTTTAAATTATGTTAAATTAACCTTTTGCCCCAACCTCTGAACTTTTGTTTGCTAGTCTTAGAGGTTGAGACCCAGCAACAACGAATTTCTTCCAAGACAACTGATGGATAATTGAAGAACTGCGCACAATGTCCTGTAAGAAGTCACAGACCAAATACAAGCCGCTGATATTTTCTGTCAACAACGGTAAAACAGGCTGTCAGTGACCTGGGACCAAACACACATCCAAGGAAGGGCTAGGTATGTCAAGTGAACTGAAACAACTATGATTAATGATAATGCTAAGACAACGTCTTGCAATAAGAGCTGGGTTAACGAACATCTCATTTAGTGGTTCACACATGCACACACACATAGCAGCTCACAGTCCAGTGATGTAAGACAAGGGGGAGAGAGTAGAGAGGTGTCAGTCCAAATCAGTTTTCCATTTGTGGTCCCACCAAATGTTTCTGAGTATGCTGTAAAAACAACATTATGCTAGCATATTGCTGATATCTCATGTCAAGTCTTGGAGTGAAATTTGGAAGATATGACAAAAGTCGGACTGAAAAGGGTGGTGCTGAGGTCTGACTGAAAGGGTGGTGCCTGGTGCGTTGTATCTTCCTCCCCTGCAGACTTGGGGAGTGGAGGCACATTTCCCCAAAGAGCAAAAGCCACAGAGAGGGCAGGATGTGGGTGAGTTTGTTTCTGTTGAGCCTTCAGGAATAGAATTTGCTGTTGTTTATTTTCTTCTCTTTCATCCTAAAAGACAGTTGAAAAACATATGTGATTTTTTTTCTCCTGCTTTCCTGTCCCTTTGTGTGTTATTTGATGCAAAAATATAATTTTAAAAAAAGCAAATTATTTTGGTGCTTTTTGAAATTTCATCTGCTGTGTGTCTCTATGTCTTACCGCTGTTTCTCGCTGGTGCTTAATTCTCTTGTTAGGTTGTTGCGATTGGGGGGTGGGACGGAGCGTTGGGTGTTTGAATGTGTGTCATACAGGAAGGCTTCATTGCCAAGCTCTGCCTGCCTCTTACGCAGCTGACTGGAAGACGAATACAGCTCTTCCTCTGCTTTCTGAGTGACAGATGAGACAGTTGTTATGTGGTCGTATCAACAGAAACACGATAGCCCTTAATTCAAGTTTAAACCTCATCAACACTGTGTGTGTGTGTGTGCGTATGTGTGTGTCCGTCCTCACCTCCACTGGCTGTACATTTATGTAGACCAAAAGAGAGGCCAGCTCTAAGTTTTCGCTGTAGCCATTTTTCAGAGGTACAGAACGATACCCTGTCAAAACACACAAAACACTGCATGTTCTGTACAAGCTATAATGCATTGCATTGCAGACAACTTGCATTGTGTGTCTGCACATGCGCTTTTGTGCATACACTACAAAACCTCAACACATTGCCTGTGTTTGTGTGTTTAAACCTATCCAAGTAATCAGTGTGTCTGCATGCATAAGTGTGCAAATGTGCTATGTACAGATGTATTCCCACCTGAGCGGATGCCTTTAACAGGAAACATGGCCTGTGCCAGGAAGTTGGGGTCTGAGAACATGTCCTCCTCATTGACCACAAAGCGTAAGAAGGTTAGCTCTGGCTCATACACTGTGAAGATTACCGGCTCTGCTGGGGCCTTCCACACAGGGTTCAGACCATTATCGCCTATGTAATCAAGCAAGCAAAACAGCAAAAGTCCTGCTTAATTTTCACAGATAGCCAACATATCGTAAAGGTGACACTTAATACTACCTTTTATTTTTGCCTTCATTTATTCAGGGAAAATGAACTGAGCACACGTGCACACACTGCCCTGTACAACAACAGTCATCTAATGCTGGCCAGTGAGCAGCACCTCTGAGCAAGTTCAGGGCTTAGTATCTTACTCAAGGACACATTGACAGCAGTACTGAGGGAGGAAGAGCGCTTCTCATTCACAATGTGAAGACCTCCGGTCCACTTCTCTAAATTTTGGGTGACTCTGGCACTTAAGAAAAGTTATTTCTATCTCCTGTTGTTGTCTCTGTCTGTCTTGGCTATCATGCTATGTGCTTTTCACTTGTAGTACTTTGATATTTGTACTATAAGTTGGCCCTTGTGATCATATCTGACAAACAAACAAGCATGCATGATGGCTCACACAAATAAGTGGAATAGCAAACGACATTAACAAAAGAAGAGGAAATTTTAAATTACCAAACAAATTAGCATTAGTGTGCACCAAGCCTCTGGTATTGTCTAAAAGTAACGGGATGTTATGCAAAACACATCACTTCCCTACCGACACTAACATTTCCCACACCAGTGATTAGATTAGGCAAGAGCAAAGGGCCCCAAATTAAGCTGAATGTGTCGTTGAATCTCAAACAGCCAGATTTATATTACTAACAATTAAAAGTTAATATTTTACCATAAAAATGTTGTCACATATCTATCACATATCTTTATAGCTAGAAGTTGTAGAAGTGGACTCTTGATTCAATCAATCAATCAAACTTTATTTGTATAGCACCTTTCATACAGGTCAGTGCAGTTCAAAGTGCTTCACAGATGACTGACAAGCCGATAATGAGACAGAGCAATTTGAGAACATTTGAGGATAGTGAAAATAAAATATAGTGATATATATATTAAGTTAGATATGGTAAATAATGTCTATAAACCATTCTTAATCAAAAGTCGGGCTGAAGGCATCCAGGTAGTGTAGCAGTCTATTCTGTTGCCTACCAACACGGGGATTGCCGGTTCGAATCCCCGTGTTACATCCGGCTTGGTTGGGGGTCCCTATAGACACAATTGGCTGTGTCTGTGGGTGGAAAGCCGGATGTGGGTATGTGTCCTGGTCACTGCACTAGCGCCTCCTCTGGTCAGTCGGGGCACCTGTTCAGGGGAGAGGGGGAACTGGGGGGAATAGCGTGATCCTCCCACGTGCTACATCCCTCTGGCAAAACTCCTCACTGTCAGGTGAGAAGAAGCGGCTGGCGACTCCACATGTATCGGAGGAGGCATGTGGTAGTCTGCAGCCTTCCCCAGATCAGCAGAGGGGGTGGAGAAGTGACCAGGACAACTCGGAAGAGTGGGGTAATTGGCCAAGTACAGTTGGGGAGAAAAGGGGGGAAAACAAAAAGTCAGGCTGGAGATAAGGATTTCAACATTTGCAGCTACTCTCAGATCCTCAGGCAGGCTGAGCCAGCAGGTTGGAGCATCAAAGCTAGAAGATGCCTCTCCAAAGGTTTTAGTCCTGCATTTTGGAACAACAGACTCTTGCCAGAGGACCTGAGGGGTATTGGTTCACACGTTGTAAGCACGTGAGACATACGTATATGCCAGTGCAAGACCATGAAATGCTTTAAAAACAAGTAAAATAATTTTAAAATCAATATGGAAGCTGAAAGGCAAACACAGGGTGACGTACAAGAGTGGAGGAAAGTGCACACAGGTGGACTATATCTTATGTAGAAGGCGCCATCTAAAAGGGATTGGAGACTGCAAGGGGGTGACAGGGGAGAACGTAGCTAGGCAGCATCGGATGGTGGTCTGTAGGATGACTTTGGAGACCAAGAAGAGGAAGCGAGTGAAGACACAGCCGAAGATCAAATGGTGGAAGTTGAAGAAGGAAGACTGTTGTGTGGAGTTCAGGCAGGAGTTAAGACAGGCACTGGGTGGTAGTGAAGAGTTGCCAGATGGCTGGACAACCACTGCAGAAATAGTGAGGGAGACAGCTAGGAAGGTACTTGGTGTGTCATCAGGACAGAGGAAGGAAGACAAGGAGACTTGGTGGTGGAATGAGGAAGTACAGCAAATTATACAGAGGAAAAGGTTGGCAAAGAAGAAGTGGGATAGTAAGAGAGATGAAGAAAGTAGACAGGAGTACAAGGAGATGCAGCGTAAAGCAAAGAGAGAGGTGGCAAAGGCAAAGGAAAAGGCGTATGGTGAGTTGTATGACAGATTAGACACTAAGGAAGGAGAAAAGGACTTGTACCGATTGGCTAGACAGAGGGACCAAGCTGCAAAGGATGTGCAGCAAGTTAGGGCGATCAAGGATAGAGATGGAAATGTGCTGACAAGCGAGGAGAGTGTGCTAAGAAGGTGGAAGGAGTACTTTGAGGGGCTGATGAATGAAGAAAATGAGAGAGAGAGAAGGTTGGATGATGTAGGGATAGTGAATCAGGAAGTTCAGCGGATTAGCAAGGAGGAAGTGAGGGCAGCTATGAAGAGGACGAAGAATGGAAAGGCAGTTGGTCCTGATGACATACCTGTGGACGCATGGAGATGTTTAGGAGAGATGGCAGAGGAGTTTTTAACTAGATTGTTTAACACAATCCTGGAAAGTGAGAGGATGCCTGAGGAGTGGAGAAGAAGCATACTGGTACCGATTTTCAAGAACAAGGGCGATGTGCAGAACTGTAACAACTACAGAGGTATAAAGTTGATCAGCCACAGCATGAAGATTTGGGAAAGAGTAATAGAAGCTAGGTTAAGAGGAGAGGTGACGATCAGCGAGCAGCAGTATGGTTTCATGCCACGAAAGAGCACCACAGATGCGATGTTTGCTTTGAGAATGTTGATTGAGAAGTATAGAGAAGGCCAGAAAGAGTTGCATTGTGTCTTTGTAGATTTAGAGAAAGCTTATGACAGAGTGCCGAGAGAGGAGGTGTGGTATTGTATGAGGAAGTCAGGAGTTGCAGAGAAGTATGTAGGAGTGGTGCAGGATACGTATGAGGGAAGTGTGACAATGGTGAGGTGTGCGGTTGGAATGACAGATGGGTTCAAGGTGGAGGTGGGATTACATCAAGGATCGGCTCTGAGCCCTTTCTTGTTTACAATGGTGATGGACAGGTTGACGGACAAGATCAGGCAGGAGTCTCCATGGACGATGATGTTCGCGGATGACATTGTGATCTGTAGTGAGAGTAGGGTGCAGGTTGAGGAGAGCCTGGAGAGGTGGAGGTATGCACTGGAGAGAAGAGGAATGAAAGTCAGTAGGAGCAAGACGGAATACTTATGCGTGAATGAGAGAGAGGACAGTGGAATGGTGAGGATGCAAGGAGTGGAGGTGACAAAGGCATTTGAGTTTAAATACTTGGGGTCAACTGTCCAAAGTAATGGGGAGTGCAGTAGAGAGGTGAAAAAGAGAGTGGAGGCAGGGTGGAGTGGGTGGAGAAGTGTGTCAGGAGTGATTTGCGACAGAAGGGTATCAGCAAGAGTTAAAGGGAAAGTTTACAAGATGGTTGTGAGACCAGCTATGTTATATGGTTTGGAGACAGTGGCACTGACGAAAAGACAGGAGGCGGAGCTGGAGGTGGCAGAGTTGAAGATGCTAAGATTTTCACTGGGAGTAACGAAGAAGGACAGGATTAGGAACGATTATATTAGAGGGACCGCTCAGGTTGGACGGTTTGGAGACAAAGCAAGAGAGGCAAGATTGAGATGGCTTGGACATGTATGGAGGAGAGATGCTGAGTATATTGGGAGAAGGATGCTGAATATGGAGCTGCCAGGGAAGAGGAGAAGAGGAAGGCCAAAGAGGAGGTTTATGGATGTGGTGAGGGAAGACATGCAGGTGGCTGGTGTGACAGAGGAAGACGCAGAAGACAGGAAGAAATGGAAACGGATGATCCGCTGTGGCGACCCCTAACGGGAGCAGCCGAAAGTAGTAGTAGTAGTAGTAGTAGTAGATGGAAGCTGAAAGGCAACCAATGTAGGGACTATAAAACAGGTGTAATGTGTTCTCTCCTCCTGGTCCTGGTCAGCACTCGGGCTGCAGAGTTCAGAATCACCTGCAGCTGATTTATGACTTTTTATGGCTAGACCAGATAGCAGAGCATTACAATAGTGCAGCCTGCTTGATATAAAAGTGTGCATTAGTCTCTCTGTGTCACTCAGAGAGAGACGTGGTTGCACTCGAGCAATATTTTTGAGGTGATAAAAAGCAAATTTGGTGACAGACCCCTTAAAGTTCAGGTCTGAGTCAAAGACCAGACTAACGTTTCTTGCTTTGTTGGCCCGGGGTGAGTCCAAGGGAATTTAATTTTGTGACCAGTTTCCCTCTCTGAGCTTAAGAACCTATGATTAAAATTTCATTTTTATCCTGGTTGAGTTGTAAAAAGTTTTGTAACATCCAGACATTAATATCTAAAGTACTTTTAAAATGATTTGTAGGGTTACCAAATGAATAATTGTACAAGGAAAGTGAAGAAGAAACACTCTCCCCTTTTTTCAACAACTGCTGTCAAGGTGTTTTTTTCAAACATAGTTGAGTCCGAAGTATTCCTTCGTGCATTCAGTCTCACACAATATCGAGGTTTTACTTGGCATCTTGCAGTTCTGAATGTGTGTACAGTAAACAATTGTGACGCAGAGCATTGCTGAGAATGCATGAGGACAATGAGTCAACGTCCCCCGATAATGTAAACACAGGTTTAAACAGGGTGCTGGTAAACGTTCTCCCACAGGGTCATTAGCTCATTTGCTTAGCCACATTTAAAATCTCAAATGGAACATATGTTGAACATCATCTGCTTCTTTTCAGCTTTTTCACTCCTCAGATAACAACCCTGAAACACGCCGACCCATTTCCTTCTCCTTTTTTTATGCTTTTTTGTACTCATTCTTAAACTTTCACTACACTTTTTCCACTTTCCCTTTCACTTTAATCTTTCTCTTCTCCCCATGTTTTCCCTCTCCTTTCATGCTGCCACCCCGATTTCAACCTTCCCTTTTTTACTTACGGAAAACAATTGTCTTGAACTTGCTGTCTTCCATGTGTCCACAAAGCTCAATCTCTACAAAGGGACTGGCAATGCTGCGGCCGGGTTTAGGAAGGTGCCTGGCAGCAATCACCTGAACAGAGGGATGAGAGGTCCAACACGATCCCTTTCACAGAGTGCTCTCACACCAAGCAAACCCATCATAGTACAGACAGACACACACACCATATTCATTTATTCTTGCACTCTAGACACTAAAATTATGCGGAAATAAACAGGAAAGACAAAGCAAAACTGATGATAATGATGACGATGAAGGTGTGATAATCCATGGGATTGTTTGTGTGCAGACATACCCTGATGACAATGTTGTACTTGACCTTCCTCTTTTCCTGCTGGGGGTCATAGCTATGGCAGCGCATCATCTCTGGCTGCAGGACATAACCCGTTTGTCCATTCAGACTAAATAGGGCGCTGTTTAGCTGGGTATATTTATCTAGGTGAGCATACAAATAGAACTTAATTCTACTTTCCAACGTATGTATAATACACATTGCAACTGGGGTGACAAGATGCAAACGTTCAAATGCAGGACAAACAGCAAGACTTTGTGTGACAACGGCCAGATTTATAATGTCCATTTAAATGTTGATTCCTCAACATTTTTTTTACTTGAAATGTATAATTTACCAATATGAACCTGATATCTAGTTTGTCCTACTAGATATTAAGATTTGTTTTTGTAAATACTTTCTCTTATACTTCTTTAACATTGTCTTTTTATTCTCTTTTTTATAAATATCTGGCCTAACTTGCGACAGCTGAATTCCCTTTTCTGGCAACCTGTCCTGCAAACCCACCTGCGGTCTGGAAGTTGAGTGCGACCATGTGACTACCAACAGCCCACAGAGGGTAAGGGTCATAGTTCGAGGACTCTACACGCTGGCCTTTAGGGTAGATCCGACTCAGAGCCTTGCGATTGTACTTCAAGAAGTCCTGCATCCGGCTCTTTCCCGGCGTCTTGTTCTCCACAAAGGAGCGGATCTCTTTGTAGTTGTAGCTGTCTGTGGAGAGACGGAGGTAGAGTTATTAAGACATGGTAAGGGGTGCAAAGAGTTTGAGTATAATGTGTATATTGTAATTAGTGTCTATATTATGAGAGTATGGTATCTATATCAAAATGCCCATTTAGGTGGATTGCCATGTTTAACGCCTTCAGTGACCAAACCTGCACGTTAATGTTTGTGATTTTGTGAGCGTGCCTCTCCCCGGCACGTGCCCTACTTAGCTTGTTGCCACCGACCAACCCGACCCCGGAGAAGCGGCTGACGATGAATGAATGAATGAATGAATTTTGTGAGCACAAGTTTTGCATGTGTGCACATTTGCAAGTATATCTAGAAACATAACTAATGGTGTTTGAAGGGTAGCCAAACAGCGGGGTCCAAGCACCTGATGACCCATGAGGCATATGCCTGATGTGGACCCTATGTGTGATCCCTGAGGCATGTTTGGTGTCTGGGATGGTGATGCGTTTAGGAGAGAAGAAATAATAAATACATTGGAAGTAAATGGAGTTCCATAGACTTCCGGGCACTTTAGTGTGATGGCTATTGGAGAATGGCAAAATCGCTGCTCAGATCATTTCCCTAGAAGCCTTGTTTTCACTATGCATTTTGTCTGCCATCGGGCACAAAGCCTCCTAAGAAATAAATGGTAAATGGACTGCATTTATATAGTGCTTCTCTAGTCTACAGACCACTCAAAGCACTTAAAAAAGGGATTGCTTCACAGCACATAGCACACAGAGCATAGACATTTTACTATAACTTCTCTGTGAATATAACTCTTAGTCTTTCAAGCTATGGCTTGTAAGTTATTGCATGTAAATTGTTGCCACACTATGAAAAAAATAGCCCTTGTTTGTCTTTGTTACAGTTAGTCAAGTCAGTTTTATTTGTATAGCCCAATATCACAAATTACAAATTTGCCTCAGTGGGCTTTACAGCAACACAAACCTGTCCTTAGACCCTCGCATCAGATAAGGAACAACTCCTTAAAAAAAAACCTTTAACGAGGAGAAAAACTAGGAAGAAACCTCAGGAAGAGCAACAGAAGAGGGATCTCTCTCCCAAGACGGACATAAAAGACAGTTGACATAAAAGACAGGAAAGTCACCTGATGCTGCTTTAACTTAGCTTGAGGAAAAGTTTACCTCAATGACTGCACATTGAGCTGCTACACTCCTGCACACAAATGCTAACCTTTAGAAGTAACAAACGAGAACTGGTAACCATTTAAAAGTCAAAAACAATCATGTAAATTCTGGTTTAAATTTTCACATTTAAGAGTCGCAAATGGAACAATCAAAATGGACTTCTGAGGATGCAATGTTCTCTGCTCTTATTCCTTCAAGTCCCCCCCACCATCACTGCTTGTGTGTGTGTGTGTGTGTGTGTGTGTGTGTGTGTGTGTGTGTGTGTGTGTGTGTGTGTGTGTGTGTGTGTGTGTGTGTGCGTGCATGCGCGTTGTGAGATAGAGTATATATGTCTACATAGCCTGTACCAAAGCGGTCCTTCTCCTTGCTGCGAGGTTGACAGTAGATGACCAGGTCCGACATCTCCATGGCAACCTCACTTCGCTTTTCCACTTCTTCTTGCTGCTTCATCTGTGGTTGGACAGAGAAACAGCCCCATCCTGTTTGCATGATAACACACTTAACAGACCACTGTCTAAACTCCTTATTGTAATCAACACAAAAAAAGTTGAATTCAACAGGTTTTGTTAATTGTCAAATTCTAAAGTCAAATTCAGTATTTGAAGATTTTTTTCATCTCCTATTTTCTTAATGTCCTCATTGGAGATGGAGAGCTAGGTTATTAAGCCGAATCATTAAATATATCCTCTTTATCAGCAACGGACTTAAAGAGATAAAGAAATATGAACGGCTGTTCAATGAACTGACAAAACCCCTTTGACGATGGTTTTGAAAGCTTACTGGAGTAATGGCCTTACACAACCATCTTCTTCTGTGGTGGTAGCCTGACGGAAGAGAAATATTTCCATGTCTACATATAGTGGTACAGTGGTATCAAATACCATGAGGTACTAGCCTCTTGTTTCCTTTTGTACTGCTTATTTATCTCCCTCTGGGTGATGTCCCACGCCACCTGGTACCATTCAAACAGCTCCTCCAGAGAGTCAGCTGCCAGATCAAACTGCAGACTGTCACCCTCTTTCTCCTGCAGGGTCAGCACATGGAGCTTCCCATTCTTGCCATTCTTCACTGAATAGGAAGGGTAAGGTGGGCAGAGAGAAAGAAAGAAAGAAAGAACAAAAAAAAGAGAAAGAAAGAAAATGAGTTTTTTGGTTGAGCAAATCACACGGAGGAATTTGAAGGAAGGAAGTACAGAGGGGGTGACAAAGAAGGGTTGTTGGCAGGTGAATAAAGAAGAGAGAGAGGCAAAAAAGGAGAGGAGAGCAGTGAAGGTGGGCACAGAGGAGAGAGAGTGAGAGTAGGTTTACACAGTAGTATTAAGATGAACACCTTGTACTGAGACTTAAATGGGTTGGCTATCAAACACACGTTGGACACAGTAGGAAGTAGGGATACTCACTTTTTTGGATGCAACACTGGGAGATGTCAACAATGCCCTTACAAAGCTCACCCAAAGGGTTGTCTTCCATGTCCTGTTTTGTTACACCACAGAAAACACGTCACACCAGATATCATTTTGACTCTGTTCTGTTCATGTACATACACTTTATCAGTTTGTGATTAATCAGTAAACTATAAACTCAGTCAAACTCTAATAAGCCTTAATCTATACCTTATCCTTGGCCTCAGGCTTGGTATTGCTTGACACTTCCTCCACATAGTTGGCCGGGAAGAACAGTTGCAGCTTACCACTATAGTCCCCTTTCCACCTGTAGTGGCAATTAAAGGAAAATGACATGATCTGTTTATTTGTGCGTGTGTGTGTGTTTATGGTGTGTGCCTGCATATGAGTGATTAAGCCTACCATCCATCATTCTCCTTTGAAACATTGTGTATCAAAGCACCCTTGCAGAAGGTCAGCTCATCGGGCCGTGTTGCTTGATAGCCGTACAAGGCTTTAACAGTGCTTTGAGGCTAGAGAGGAGACGAACACACACATATACACAGCACACTGAATAACCACATCATCGAAAGCTGCGTAAGAAAACTCAAAACTCGGTTTAGATACACAACGTGCCATTGTAGAATCGAAAAAACAATGAAATGACTGATGTGTATTTACCAATGATGGCTCAATTTCATTGGGTTCCACGTAGGTCTTGATGTCATACAGGGAGGCACAGCCTCTCTCCTGTGGAGACAGAATAAAGTGTTTGTGGCACCGCTGCACCTGGTACCTTTAACATTTTTCAACCTGGGATGAGATAGACCTTTTGAATACTTTTTTTTTTAATGCACTCTTATCCTTTAAATTATGTACATTGTAGTTGATTTTTTTTTGGGGGGGGGTTTCTCCTTTTTTCTCCCCAGTTGTATCCGGCCAATTACCACACTTTTCTGAGCCATCCCGGTTACTGCTACACCCCCTCTGCCGATCCGGGGAGGGCTACAGACTACCACATGTCTCCTCCGATACATGCGGAGTCGCCAGCCACTTCTTTTCACCTGACAGTGAGGAGTTTCACCAGGGGGATGTAGCACGTGGGAGGATCACGCTGTTCTCCCCAGTTCCCCTTCCCCCCTGAACAGATGCCCTGACCAACCAGAGGAGGCGCTAGTGCAGCGACCAGGACACATACCCACATCCGGCTTCCCGCCTGCAGACACAGACAATTGTGTCTGTAGGGATGCCTGACCAAGCCAGAGGCAACACGGGGATTCGAACCGGCGATCCCCATGTTGGTAGGCAACGGAATAGACCGCTACGCTACCCGGACACCCCATTGTAGTTGATTTTTGAGTCTCACAGGCCATATATAAAAGGAACCTGGCAACCAAGGCTAGTCAATATAAAGTTGGGCTTAAACGTAAACAAAAAAAAGGAAACTAAATAGGAATTACTGGGTACATTTTTATACAACTGTAAAGATTTGTAGAAATATTAATGTCTGGCAGATGTCATGGCACTTATCACAAAGAGTAGGGGGTTCCCTGGTGTCCTGACAAAATTCCAATCTGGCTCTCTCCATCTGGCCACCTAATCATACCCCCATGTAATTGGCTCAATGATTCCTCCCTCTCTACCTCAAGCTGATGTGTGGTGAATGTTCTGGTGCAAAATGGCTGCTGTGCATCACCTAGGTGGTGCTACACATTGGTGATGGTTGAGGTGAGTTACCCCCTTCAATGTGGGTTTGGGTGTCTAGAGCGCTATATAAATGTAATGATTATCATTATTATTATTATTATTATTATTATTATGTGTCAGTGCTCACCTTTCAATTGAAAGCTCAAGTCTACCACCCTCTTTTCCTCTCTTCCTCTGCACACATAGGCACATCTGTTACTCCTCTATAACACCTCCACCACAGGCTACAAAGTCTCTTTCACCCATTCTTCCTTCTTTGTCCTGCACAGTTACCATCTCCCTCTCTATTACATATTAGAACACCTCCATCTCTCACAGATCACATACTGCATGAATTTTATTCACTTCTGCAGATTTTATTTCTAAAGAGAGTGGGATTGCACATTCCTGAAATATTATTTTTCAGTTTCAGTTAAATGCAAGATAATGCCAAGAGATAATATGTTGGTGTGGGCCGTAAAATCATTACAAGCCCATTATAGGCACGAGACAACACAACTCGTTTTTCATTCATCCATTCTCTATACCCAATTAATCCTATTCAGGTTAGAGTTCATCCAAGCAGACACACTCAATCTGCACGTTTTTAGACCGTAGAAGAACTCTCATACAAATACAGCACTACATGGAAACTGCACAGGAGGGCTGAGTTTGACACAGCATCCTCTTGCTGTGAGAAAAAGCATTCTGCCCTACTATTCCTCCAATATCTGCACATTTTACTTAACTCCGTTTATGATATATAGACATACTGTATGAATACATTTCCCTCTTTCGCCAAATATAGATATAGGATAGTGTCATAAGTTCCTGTTAGTCATCATGCTATTAGGATTTACTAAAAAGCACAAAGACAAACAATGATTCTGTTACGCACATTAAATTTCAACTGTGTCCCCTTACCTCTCTCTCCTAACTCACCTTGCTGAAGCGTTCCACCAGCTCAGGGGTGACTGGGTAACGTAGTTTAATTTTACGATACAGTGGCTTCTTTCTGAAGTAGTTGACCAACTCCACCAGGCTCTCAAACTCTGTGGTAGTGCCGAGGAGGAACATGTTGCCCTCCCTCTCAATGCGGCAGTGCTTCACCTTACCATCACCTCTAAGGGACAAAAATCATACAGATGATGATGCAAATGATACAGGAACTGTCACCATTACCATTTAGATATGAAAGGAGCCAACTCATTTACTGACTGTAGGCAGGTGGCCTTCGATAGCCTTTTTTGTGTGTGTGTGTGTATTTCCAACACAATTTACCTATGTAGAATCACTACAGTGAGAGCAGCCTCTGATAGTTGATTTCATTTCCTACTGCAATTAATGAAGTCATAGATTAATACTTAAATAGCCTTTTTGGCTTAATCCTGGCCCCAGTAATACCTTTGGCTATGGGCAGATGCCAATACTAGGCTAATATAAAAATTTCGTATACAAAACCCCAATTCCAATGAAGTTGGGACGTTATGTAAAACGTGAATAAAAACAGAATACAATGATTTGCAAATCCTTTTCGACCTATATTCAATTGAATACACTACAAAGACAAGATATTTTATGTTCAAACTGATAAACTTTATTGTTTTTTGCAAATATTCACTCATTTTGAATTTGATGCCTACAACACGTTCCAAAGAAGCTGGGACAGGGGCAACAAAAGACTGGGAAAGTTGAGGAATGCTCAAAAAACACCTGTTTGGAACATTCCACAGGTGAACAGGTTAACTGGAAACAGGTGAGTGTCATGATTGGGTATAAAAGGAGCATCCCCGAAGGGCTCAGCCGTTCACAAGCAAGGATGGGGCCAGATTCACCATGTTGTGAACAACTGCATGAGCAAATAGTCAGACAGTTTAAGAACAATGTTTCTCAACGTTCAACTGCAAGGAATTTAGGGATTTCATCATCTACAGTCCATAATATCATCAAAAGATTCAGAGAATCTGGAGAAATCTGCATGTAAGCGGCAAGGCCGAAAACCAACATTGAAAGCCAGTGACCTTCGATCCCTCAGGCGGCACTGCTTTAAAAACTGACATCATTCTGTAAAGGCTATTACCACGTGGGCTCAGGAACACTTCGGAAAACCACTGTCAGTTAACACAGTTTGTTGCTACATCTACAAGTGCAAGTTAAAACTCTACCATGCAAAGTAAAAGCCATATATCAACAACACCCAGAAACGCCGCTGGCTTCTCTGGGCCGGAGCTCATCTGAGATGGACTGACGCAAAGTGGAAAAGTGTGCTGTGGTCTGACGAGTCCACATTTCAAATTGTTTTTGAAAATCATGGACGTCGTGTCCTCCGGGCTAAAGAGGAAAAGGACCGTCCAGATTGTTATCAGCGCAAAGTTCAAAAGCCAGCATCTGTGATGGTATGGGGGTGTGTTAGTGCCCATGGCACCATGGGTAACTTGCACATCTGTGAAGGCACCATTAATGCTGAAAGGTACATACAGGTTTTGGAGCAACATATGCTGCCATCCAAGCGACGTCATTTTCAGGGACGTCTCTGCTTATTTCAGCAAGACAATGCCAAGCCACATTCTGCACGTGTTACAACAGCGTGGCTTCGTAGTAAAAGAGTGTGGGTACTAGACTGGCCTGCCTGCAGTCCAGACCTGTCTCCCATTGAAAATGTGTGGCGCATTATGAAGCACAAAATACGACAACGGAGACCCCGGACTGTTGAGCAACTGAAGTCATACATCAAGCAAGAATGGGAAAGAATTCCACCTACAAAGCTTCAACAATTAGTGTCCTCAGTTCCCAAATGCTTATTGAGTGTTGTTAAAAGGAAAGGTGATATAACACAGTGGTGAACATGCCCCTGCCCCAGCTTTTTTGGAACATGTTGCAGGCATCAAATTCAAAATGAGTGAATATTTGCAAAAAAAACAAAGTTTATCAGTTTGAACATTAAATATCTTGTCTTTGTAGTGTATTCAACTGAATATAGGTCGAAAAGGATTTGCAAATCATTGTATTTTGTTTTTATTTACGTTTTACACAACATCCCAACTTCATTGGAATTGGGGTTTGTATATACCTGAGGGAAATCCTGAAACTGTGTAAGGAAAAGTTAGAGGAGTTGTACCTTTCATGTATTATAACACACATTAAATCGACAAAGAGCTTGATATTGACACATTTAATTTCACCTGAATGTGATGGCATAGGAGTCTGGCTCTCCCTCTCGCTGTCTGATTAGAAACGCTCCGTCTCTGGGAATCCTCAACAGGTAGTCTTCTGCCTGCCCTCTGCTCAGGTTACTGTAGAACCACCTACACAACACACACAACACACACACACACACACACACGCTCAGGATAAGGGTTACGTGTGTATTCTGTGTGTAAATAAGAGAGACTGAGCATTAGAGGGGAAAGAGAGTGGCTGTTTGTGTGTGTATACGCACATGTGTGTGTTTGACTGCAGGAAAGCAACAGAGTGATAGATAGACCATATAGTATGTGAGCGTGAGTGAGAACGTGACAGTTTTATATTGAGAGACAGAGCCAGAGCATTAGCAACAAACAAAACAAATAAACTGATTTAGTGTGTAGTAAAACATATTCCCATGCCCCAGACATATGGACCTATGTGTTTTTTATTTGACTTGTGTATGCTCCTGTGAGACAAACCCCTCTTGTAGGTGTGGGTCAGCCTTTGGCACAGCATCAGTCAGGCGTAGCTCGAAGTCGTGGGAACGTAGAGGGTTGCTGCGATAGTGCTGGATCAAAGCATATAAGCTGGGGAAGTGGAGGTTGGGTGTCAGGAAGTAATAAGTGTAGCCTTCCTCTGAACCAGAGCGAATACGACAGTGCTGTACCCTCCCGCTGCGCCTAAAACACGCAGAAGAAATGTTAAAATGGTGCATAGATTTAAAAGCATTTCCAACCACAGAATATACTCAGACATATACACACTAAAGTAACGTGAATAACTTCCAACATACACGCAGATGCACAAGATTACATTTTTCACTTAACTCAGTAGGGTGGGCTCAAAATCAAAAATGTACAGTATTATCTGGAAATATTATGCAGCCGGCCTGTGCTGAGGCTCTGATAGCATCGTTTGTGGGCTCTTTTTGGGCCGTTGTCTAAATATTAGGCTGATAAAAGGCCCTTTCTGAAAGCGGTCTATTCCATTGCCTACCAACACGGGGATCGTCGGTTCGAATCCCCATGTTACCTTCGGCTTGATCGGGCATCCCTACAGACACAATTGGCTGTGCCTGCAGTTGGGAAGCCAGATGTGGTTATGTGTCCTGGTCGCTGTACTAGCGCCTCTTCTGGTCAGTCAGGGCACCTGTTCAGGGGGGAGGGGGAACTGGGGGGAATAGCGTGATCCTCCCACGCGCTACGTCCCCCTGGCAAAACTCCTCACTGTCAGGTGAAAAGAAGCACCCGGTGACTCCACATGTATCGGAGGAGGCATGTGGTAGTCTGCAGCCCTCCCGGGATTGGCAGAGGGGGTGGAGCGGCGACCGGGACGGCTCAGAAGAGTGGGGTGATTGGCCAAATACAATTGGGGAGAAAAAAAAAAGGCTCTTTCATCAGAAAAATGGAGAATTACCAGAAGGAGAGAGTGAAGTCTGTGAGGTAAGTGTAACTCTCTCTGACCAAGAAGGTACCATCTCTGCCCCCCGACTCAGCACAAAACTCCTGCAGTAGTCTCTCAGCCATCTGCCTGCCCTCCCGCACACGACCATGAAACCAGGGCTCTGAAATGTGGAGATCTTGGTACTGAGACCAATACATGGGAGGGAGAGAAAGGATTCGGTTGGGGGGAAAAGAAAGATGAAATTGAGGTAGGGAAGGTAAAAAAGAGGGAGCAGAAGGGAAATAAGGGGTCGAGGTGGGAAACAGGAGGTGAAAGGAAGACAGAAGAAAAGAGAACCAAAGGGTGAGGAAGAAGGGGAAGTAGAGAGTATAATTAAGAGAGGTCTGGGAACGATGAAAAAAAAAAAAGAAATGGCAGTATCTAGTGGACAGAGCAGGTATATGCAATTCTCTAAGTGTTACACCTTCCTGGGATCTTCCTCCTCCTCCTCGTACTCTTCTGCATAGTACAGCTTATCATCTGAGATCACGCAGTAGTGCTTGTTCCACCTCTAAGGAGGAAGCGAAATTCACATTTCACATTTCAAGCTCTTTCACCATGTGCAAAGGTTACAAAGTGCAACTGACAACCACATTTAAAAAGGAAGGAAAATTCTGTAAAAATCTGCAAAAACACAAGTTGTAATACTGAAATGTATTGAAATTCCAGATCCCAGCTAACTCAGATTATAAATCTGTCTTTTGATTGACAAGAAAGTTCCATCAGTGATAATATCAGCAATAAGTCTTTGTTGCAGTGACAAAAGAATTTGTTTCAATAATGAATAAATGTTTAATTGTAAGAATGATACATCACTACAACTGCTTCTGGCTCTTCTAATACCACTACTACTGCTATAATAGGCATTCATCACAAGGTAAAACAGATCTCGGGTTTTCCATAGTAGTGCGTTTTCAAAGTGGGGCTGCAAGAAATAGACCACAGCAAAGTGAGGTGATCTCCAGAAACACACACAAAAAAAAAACTGTTGAAATTGGCTAATTTAATTTCTTTTGTGCAAATATATATATATATATATATATACACTACCGTTCAAAAGTTTGGGATCACCCAAACAATTTTGTGTTTTCCATGAAAAGTCACACTTATTCACCACCATATGTTGTGAAATGAATAGAAAATAGAGTCAAGACATTGACAAGGTTAGAAATAATGATTTGTATTTGAAATAAGATTTTTTTTACATCAAACTTTGCTTTCGTCAAAGAATCCTCCATTTGCAGCAATTACAGCATTGCAGACCTTTGGCATTCTAGCTGTTAATTTGTTGAGGTAATCTGGAGAAATTGCACCCCACGCTTCCAGAAGCAGCTCCCACAAGTTGGATTGGTTGGATGGGCACTTCTTTGAGCAGATTGAGTTTCTGGAGCATCACATTTGTGGGGTCAATTAAACGCTCAAAATGGCCAGAAAAAGAGAACTTTCATCTGAAACTCGACAGTCTATTCTTGTTCTTAGAAATGAAGGCTATTCCATGCGAGAAATTGCTAAGAAATTGAAGATTTCCTACACCGGTGTGTACTACTCCCTTCAGAGGACAGCACAAACAGGCTCTAACCAGAGTAGAAAAAGAAGTGGGAGGCCGCGTTGCACAACTGAGCAAGAAGATAAGTACATTAGAGTCTCTAGTTTGAGAAACAGACGCCTCACAGGTCCCCAACTGGCATCTTCATTAAATAGTACCTGTTAGAGCCTGTTTGTGCTGTCCTCTGAAGGGAGTAGTACACACCGGTGTAGGAAATCTTCAATTTCTTAGCAATTTCTCGCATGGAATAGCCTTCATTTCTAAGAACAAGAATAGACTGTCGAGTTTCAGATGAAAGTTCTCTTTTTCTGGCCATTTTGAGCGTTTAATTGACCCCACAAATGTGATGCTCCAGAAACTCAATCTGCTCAAAGAAGTGCCCATCCAACCAATCCAACTTGTGGGAGCTGCTTCTGGAAGCGTGGGGTGCAATTTCTCCAGATTACCTCAACAAATTAACAGCTAGAATGCCAAAGGTCTGCAATGCTGTAATTGCTGCAAATGGAGGATTCTTTGACGAAAGCAAAGTTTGATGTAAAAAAAATCTTATTTCAAATACAAATCATTATTTCTAACCTTGTCAATGTCTTGACTCTATTTTCTATTCATTTCACAACATATGGTGGTGAATAAGTGTGACTTTTCATGGAAAACACGAAATTGTTTGGGTGATCCCAAACTTTTGAACGGTAGTGTATATATATATTTTTTTTTTTGTGCACGATGAAAATTTACTTAATGGTGTAACTAAGACCTAAGCCAAATAGTGATACTGTCAGGGTTTAATCAGGTTGAACCTCAACTTTTTGCATAGGAATTGAGCACAGTGTCCCCTGTTTGTTAGATCATTAGCTTCCTATCCTACTGTAATTAATTTAGTGCACCAGAAAGGCTTTCGCAACATGAAACGGCCCGTAGCTTTGAAATCATTGTGTTTTCCATGACACATTTGCGACTCCTGAGCCTGCCAGTCTTTAGATAACTAGGTTGTATTGTACCTGGTCAACTGGGTCCCAGATCTCCAGGTCTCCCTGTTTCTGCCCCTTCCTGAAGTCCTTGGTGCTTACTCCTCCCTCCACATTCAACTTCTTGTGCTGCAAAAGGACAGAAGGGAGAGCATGGTAATGCCCATCAAAAGAGATAAATGATGTAGAATAGAATAGAATAGAATAGAACAGAATAGAATTGGACAGAATGGGTTCTGTGCTATTTGTGCTAACACACTCACGCTCTCATGTGCGCACGCGTGTGCATACACACACACACACACACACACACACACACACACACACACACACACACACACACACACAAACACCCACACTCTATACCTTGAGTATGATCTTGCCCTTGAGCTGTGTGGGAGTAGGTAACTGCTCAGCCATCTGCTCCACAGGTTCTGTTAGCAGTTTGTCTCCAAACACGTCTCTGAAAATACGAGCCATCTGACGCTGCTGCTCAAGGGGACAATGCTCCTCAATGGAGAGAATCAATGGGTATCTGTGAGGGAGCAAAAAAAAACAAAAAACAGTGACACTTTTGAACAAACCCCTTTTGTGTTTTTGTTTTTATGCGGCATGTGTGATTGAGTATTCAAGTAAGTTTGAGAAAATTAACACTTATGGCTGCTGAAAAACGTCTTCTTCAGTCAACGCAAACAGAATCTGGCAAATAGTCACGTGTGAAAAGTGTCACTGTGTGTGCCTGTGATGTGTGTGTGCATGGGAATGAATGTGAGTGTAAAACAGAAAAAAAAAAGATGGAAAAGAATGAAGTGTAATGAAAAGCAAAAGCAGAGTAATTTATTCTGAAGCTCACTCTGAGGAGACAAAGGCATGGTCATTGATGGCTTTGACCACGTCTTCAAACTTGATCTTGGTCGTCCTGGTCCAGCCGTGGTAGATGATTGGCTCCCCAGGCCCCTCCCAGCAGTCCACTGAGAGGATACCATGCAAGACACCACAAGATAACACATATACTGAATACAAAGGCCAAAGGCTGTTGGTTGAAAACATCGAAGACATGAATTAAATTGCGAGTAATGAAGATGATTATTATTGAAACAAGAGTGGATAGACTTTTGGTAGTTTGTGTGTGTGGGTTTTTTTTTTTTTTGTGGAAATTTTCCCCCCTTTTTCTCCCCAGTTGTATCCAGCCAATTACCCCACTCTTCCGAGCCGTCCCGGTTGCTGCTCCACCCCCTCTGCCAATCCGGGGAGGGCTGCAGACTACCACATGCCTCCTCTGATACATGTGGAGTCGCCAGCCGCTTTTCACCTGACAGTGAGGAGTTTTGCCAGGGGGATGTAGCATGTGGGAGGATTACACTATTCCCCCCAGTTCCCTCTCCCCCCTGAACAGGCACCCCAACCGACCAGAGGAGGCACTAGTGCAGTGACCAGGACACATACCCACATCCGGCTTCCCACCCGCAGACACGGCCAATTGTGTCTGTAGGGACACCCGACCAAGCCGGAGGTAAAACAGGGATCGAACCGGAGATCCCCATGTTGGTTGGCAACGGAATAGACTGCCACACTACCTGGACATCCCCTTATATGTGTTTTCTATGTTTTACTGGAAAGCACATTGAGCTTACCTATGGATGAAATTGACTTGACCTGGCTAGACAAACCTGTCTAGTATATTAAGAACAAAGTTTTGTGATAATAACAGACTGAATTTCAATAACAAGGTTGTCAGTATTGGCCACAGTCATTTTTCTTGTTTGTTGGTGTGAGTAATTTGGCTACAGCAATTCACAGCCAATCACGTACATGACACATTATACGTACGAACTAATGCTTCCACCCCATTGGTACTATAACTAATCAGCGAATGGAGAACAGCACTGCAATGTGCTTGCCGGCAATATGAAAACACATCACAGACAGTGTACAGCAACCAGGACAGCGTACTGGAAACACAGCATGAACTAAACAGCCCGGTATCATGAGATTTCGTGTCATAGACACGAAATTTAATCTATGAAATCCTGCTGGGGGACACGATGTCACTGACATTTTCTTGTCCGGTGCCACGAAGTTGTATCCAATGCATTTCTATGGGCCAAGTTTTTGTTGCGTGACATATCAGGCAGCAGAAACGACACGACTGCTCAGTAACCATCTATACATCAGCTCTCTTTATTTTCCTCACTGCTTTTTTACATGTCATTTTCTTACTTCTCCCTTCTACTGCCCCCCCCCCTATAGTGGGTGGAGGACTAACTACAAGATATAACACTAACCCTAACCCTAACCTCCGTAGTTTTTGTGTTTTCCAAATATATGTAAGTGACCGGCATTCTCCCAGGAGGCCAGACCAGCCAGAGCCAGCATCTTGATAACGTGATTCGTGCAAAAAAAATCTTGGCCCATAGGAACGCATTGGATACAACTTCGTGGTGCCGGACAAGAAAATTTCAGTGACATTGTGTCGCCCAGCACGATGTCATAGATTAAATTTCATGACTATGACACGAAATCTCATGATACCTGGTTGGAACTAAAAATAAAACCCATTCAGCTAAAAGTACCAAAACAATATTATTTGCATTGGTTTTAAAAGAGTTGTACTCTCAAGTGCCAGCAGTGTTGTGTTCTGCCATCAGCGACAAATGTTTCACCTGAAACCATTACAGGTTAAAGGTCTCGCTTCATGGCTCGTCACTGTTCAGTTTGGAGGAAGGAGAGAACGTTGTACTTTCCCCACAAACATCATTACTTATGCTGAATATAGCATATGAAAGTCCCTTCTTCAAGTGTAATGAAATACATCAGTGTGTAAAAGTGTATGACATTTTTAGGGCATCAGGGTAGCATAGCAGTCTATTCTGTTGCCTGCTAACACGGGGATCGCCGGTTCGAATCCCTGTGTTACCTCTGGCTTGGTCGGGCGTACCTACAGACACAATTGGCCGTGTTTGCGGGTGAGAAGCCGGATGTGGGTATGTGTCCTGGTTGCTGCACTAGCACCTCCCCTGGTCGGTCGGGGCACCTGTTCAGAGGGGAGTGGGAACTGGAGGGCATAGCATGATCCTCCCACATGCTACGTCCCCCTAGCGAAAGTCCTCACTGTCAGGTGAAAAGAAGCGGCTGGCGACTCCACATGTATCAGAGGAGGCATGTGGTAGTCTGCAGACGTCCCTGGACTGGCAGAGGGGGTGGAGCGGCAACCGGGATGGCTTGGAAGAGTGGGGTAATTGGCCAGATACAAATGGGGAGAAAAAAAGGGGGGGGATCACACAAAACAAAAGTGTATGACATTTTTAGTTGTTTTTTAAAAAAAAATTTTTTTTTTTTTACTGACGCTCAACACAGCGGCAACCCAGGCGCAGACATCGAACGTAGGCCTCTGTTGAAGATTCACTACGAAGCTGGTCACCTGTCAGGTACCTGAGGAACAACACACCAGCATATACACAACATTAAATTACTGCAAAATAAATAGAATTTAACTTGTGTGCCGCAAACACGGTTAATGGCAGTGGGTGTTAACGTTTCAATTACTGTCAGTCTCACTAATACCATCACAGCTTTTGAAGAAAAGTAAGAGGATATTGAAATGTTATGTGTTCTAGTAATGTAACAGGAAGTTATATGACTTCAGCGTGTCAAAGTGTCTATGTGTGTGATTATACTGACGTGTTGTGAGAGGAGTTGATCCAGTAGTGAGACAGAGGATTGTTCATGTCCAGAGTTCTGATCTCTGAGAACTTTTCATCCCAGATAGAGTTCTCTTTTGAAAACAGGAAACTCAAAAACTGTCAACGAGAGAGAGAGAACAGAAGACAGACTTCAATTTCAAGAGGGAGAGACGGACTCGGAGAAGGTGAAATAGAGGGAGAGAAGCTCGGATGACGTACAGTAGAAGACACTTGAGTGATGACACTTCGCCATTGCTGTGTATATCTCTCTCTCTCTCTCTCTCTCTCTCTCTCACTCTCACACACACACACACACACACGCTCATTCACCTTGCTCTCTCTTATACACAAACTCACTCGCCTACTCTCTTTCTGTCTCATACAAACACATGCACAGACACACCGATGAATACCTCACTAATAGTGAACTCAGGGTCATTGGTTTTTCTCATGGTGTCGTCAATGAAAGTAGTCATCAGCTCTCTGACAAGGTTCAGATCACTGGCCCAAGACTCCTGGAGTGAGAAGGGAGGCAGAAAAAGGAAAAGAGGAGCATGGAGAAGTGAGTGTGAATGAGTGTGTGAGTGGGTGAGGGTCAGAGGAAGGGCGAAGTGGAGAGAACGAGTGTCTGAGTGTGTAACCGATGAAAAGGGAAAACTTGCACATCCAAATTTTTTGTGCAGGTGCGGAGGACAGAAACTCAATATATAATGAATGAAAAAAAAAAATCCTGCACACTTCTCCTGCAGTTCAGGCAATTATTTACAACAGCTAATGTTTCAGTCCAAAACGGATCTTTGTCAGAGTATAGATTCCTCAGTAGTGTGTAACCCAAAAAAAAAGATGGACAGACACAGAGGTAAACAGGCAGACAGGCAAACAGACAGATAGACGGACAGACAGACAGGCAGACAGACAGACAGACAGACAGGTAAACACAGGCAGACAGACAGACAGGTAAACAGTCATGCAGACAGGTAAACAGACAAACAGACAGGCAAACAGACAGACAGGCAGGAAGACTGACAGTCAGACTGTATGTATATAACAAATGTCTATTTTCTGTGGGACAGATTGCTCTTACCTTCTGCTGGTAGAGGAGAAACCGCTGGAAGTCATGTAGAAGGACCACTGAGGCATCAGGCTTATCTGTGCTTCTATAACATAGAAGTGATCAAATTCAAACTATAACCACACTGACAGTGACAAGGCATAAACACACTAAATTTAACTATTCCATCAAGAGAGCATTTTTATCACATTGTAAGACTAGACAGCATGCTGTGTATGCTTATTGTACTTAGATTAATGTGTGAAATGTCAGGAGTGTTAATGGTGC
Source organism: Lampris incognitus (assembly GCF_029633865.1). Lineage (NCBI taxonomy): Eukaryota > Metazoa > Chordata > Actinopteri > Lampriformes > Lampridae > Lampris > Lampris incognitus. The sequence goes on along the minus strand of NC_079216.1, from coordinate 37,736,460 downwards.
AAATCCTGTTTAGCCCCATGAGGATATCAACAAACATGACTAGAGGAGATGCTCACCCCATGATAAAAGCACACGATTCCTTTTTGAACTCCTCAAGGATCTGATATTTAAAAAAAGTGAAAATGTGAACAATGGGCAAAACTGTGTAATATGGAATAGATGTCGTTAAAAACACATAACGAGCTACGTTAAGACTCACATCTTTCTGTTCAAACATTAAAAGATTGTACAATTTATGAAACTGTTCAAAGTCCAGATGGTCTTTCTTTGCTCCCACGTCCTGTTAAAGCAAGGGGAATACACTGGTTAAAAAAAGGACAGACATCAACAAAATCCATGTACTTACAAGGAAATTATCATCCTGATTCATTTCCATTCTGACTCACCAAATTTTCATTATTTTCAGAGGTGGTAGGTACAATAATGCAGAGATTTGTTAATGAAAAAACATAAAAAAGGACAATTTTAACGTCTGTGCAGTAGAAGACAAAACGAAATAATTTTCTCTGCCAAAACCTGCAAATGCCAATTTTAGATACGCCTCATCTACCAGTGCAACCCCCCCCCTTTTTTTCTCCGTAATTGTATCCGGCCAATTACTTCCTCTTCCCAGCTGTCCGGGTCACTGCTCCACCCCCTCTGTGGATCCGGGGAGGGCTGCAGACTAACACATGCCTCCTCCTATACATGTGGAGTCGCCAGCCGCTTCTTTTCACCTGACAGTCAGGAATTTCGCCAGGGGGACGTAGCGCGAGAGAGGATCACGCTATTCCCCCCACTTCCCCCTCCCCCCTAAACAGGCACCCCGACCGACCAGAGGTGGCACTAGTGCAGCGACCAGGACACATACCCACATCCGGCTTTCCACCTGCAGACACAGCCAATTGTGTCTTTCAGGATGCCCGACCAAGCCGGAGGTAACACGGGGATTCGAACCGACGATCCTCGTGTTGGTAGGTAACGGAATAGACCGCTATGCTACCCGGACGCCCTACCAATGCAATCTTAACCAGGTTAAACGAATTAGTATTCAGATTCAGCGTGTGTACTGCATTATCACTTCATCCTCAGAGACACCGACTCAGCAGATTATCAGACGGCTGTGCTACACAGTCAATGGGCATGAACATACGACATGAAGTGAAAAGGAAAAGAGTACCGCAAACTTATCCCTGAGCGAGCGCGTGCTGGGCACTTTGTAGTTGAGCTGTGGGAGGAGGGACTTCAGCTCCTTCAAGGTGATGCTGGGGTAGATGGATATAGAGAACCAATGCAGTCAATGGCTGAGAGTTCAGATGCTGACCAGCGATTTGTCTTTTGTTTCTACTATAATAGAGTTATGTGGGTTTTACAGGAAAAGATGGATACAATGCACAGACATTACAAACTCTCAGGTTGAGTGACTCCAAATTCAAACAAAGAAGCAGCAGTAAAACATACCATTCATTTTCCAAAAACAGTGTGTCCAACTTTTTTTTTAGGGGAAATTGTGTATCAGTGATAAATAAACCTCCAAACACCAAGGTGTGCACTGCAGCGATAGTTTCATTTTGTTTAAACGATTCCCTGTCTCTGAGAAAGAAATGTTCTAAGAAAAAGTTGTGTTCACATGTGAGACAATAGGCGGCAGGTGTGCTTCCTCTAATTTGGAGCTGGGTGCTCAGCCATGAAAACACGAGGAAAATGTACCACAAAAAGTGACAGAGGCCCACCAGACTGAAATAAAATAAAGGTTTCAAAAAGACATCACCTTATGTTTGCCGTTTTTATTTTGGCTGGGCTAACACATGTTCACATGCAAAGCCAGGTCAAGTACAGCCAATGTGCAGCCAATTACAAAGGTCTGCCCCACCAGATGGGTGGGGGAGGTAGAAATGTGCAGAGTGCAAAATTAAAAACATCACATAGCACACAGGTCACGGATCAGCAGACATATCAACATATCATTATAGTAAGTGATCATAATCGAAATTCAAATCGAATTTACAAAAAAGATTTGAATGTGAAGTCGTCATTTAGCCCTTGTTGCTGCATCGTATTTAGTTTGTCTATCCAAAACATTTCTCTTTGTGATAACAATTTGGGCAGGTTTCCGGCGTGGGGAGAGGTCGCTTGTTCTATGGCAACCAAGCGTAAGGATGATGCAGAACCACGGGTCGCTTCAATGTAGTGTTTTGTCATTGTGTAATCAAGGTTGCCTGTGCATATAGCAGTTTTATGCTCGGATATCCTTGTTTTAAGGCATAATTTTGTCTGGCCAACGTATGCTTTCCCACAGGGGCAGGTACACCACATTAATGGAATTGCAATTGATGAGCTGTGTGTACTTGAATTTACGACTGGTGCGGGTGTGTGTAAAGTGTTTGCAGTTGATAGTGTTGTTGGATTGGGCACATCTCCCGCATTTGTAGTTCCCTTGTACTGAGAGTCGGTTTGAGTGGTCAGGTTTTTGGACTGAGTGCACCAGGGTATCTTTGATGGTGCATGATCGTCTGTATGGGAAGAGGGGGGTTGCTCAGAGAGTGGAGCATGGGCTCCGTCCCGAGGACAAGCCAGTGTCTCATGACTATTTGTTTGATCTGATTTGCACAGTGATTAAAGTCAGTCACCAAGCACAGGCGGGGTGAGCTGTCTTCACATGTCTTCTGTGATAGCAGGGCGGATCTGGGCGTAAGCTTGCTCTGTAACAGAGTCTGGGTAACTGCTTGTGGAGAAACATTGCCCCATATCCACGGCTTGATAGCTGAATTCAGTTAGTGTAGAAAAATTGTGCCCGAGTCTTCAGAACTGTCCTGTGGCTATGTTTTTCTGCTGTGGTGGAGAACAGAGTTGCACTCGGTGGGTTTCCGATATATTCTTGTTGTTCGGATTTTGGTAACAGTCTTTTTTCGTGATTTTTTTTTTCTTTTTACCCCTTTTCTCCCCGATTACCCGACTCTTCCAAGCCATCCCTGTTGCTGCTCCACCCTTTCTGCCGATCCAGGGAGGGCTGCAGACTACCACATGCCTCCTCCGATACATGTGGAGTCTCCAGCTGCTTCTTTTCACCTGACAGTGAGGAGTTTTGCCAGGGGGACGTAGTGCGTGGGAGGATCATGCCATTCCCCCCAGTTCCTCCCCCCTAAACAGGCGCTCTGACCGACCAGAGGAGGCGCTAGTGCGGCGACCAGGACACATACCCACATCTGGCTTCCCACCCACAGACACGGCCAATTGTGTCTGTCAGGACGCCCGACCAAGCCAGAGATAACATGGGGATTCGAACCAGCAATCCCCATGTTGGTAGGCAACGGAATAGACCACTACACTGCCCAGACACCTCTTTCATGATCTTGAGGCCTAAAACATTTATGTTCTTCGGGTCACTCTCCATTGTGAATTTCAGAGAGTTAGAGCCGTTATTCAAGTAAGACACAAATGCGTCAAGTTGATCTTTTGAGGAATCCCAAAATAACAGAACATAATTGATGTAGCGTTTCCAAAGCTTTATATGGGGCAAATACGACTTTTTGACTGCATTATGTAGATGGATAGATCCCCGGTGTCTTACAACTAGACTGGCAAAGTTGGGTGCCACAGCTGTGCCCAGAGTCTGTAAGTAGAACTTGTCATCATTTCTGAAAGTTTTAATTAATACCAAATTTAAAATGTCCAACAAAAAGTAATTTGGGGGTGTTTAGCCCTCACGTGACAGTAAGACGCTGGCTGCAGTCTCGACACCAACACCATGAGTTATGCATGTATAGAGACTGGCGACATCAAGAACTACCAGTAAAGCGTGTGTGGCTTTATGATGGGCCCATCTATTGTGTTTTGCTGTGTCTATTCTCAGCTTAATATTTGCTGTATTTGTGGCCTCTCATACGAAATCTTGTCCATAGTCTGTTCATCTTATGTGATTATGATTTATAATTGATCAATTTCAATTATGATCACTTACTATAATGACATGTCTGCTGATCTTTGACCTATGTACTATCTGATGTTTTTTATTTTGCACTCTGCACTTTTGTACCTCGCCTACCCATCTGGTGGGGTGACCTTTGTAGGTGGCGGTATTTAACCTGGTTTTGCAGTGCACTAAATATGCTCTGACAAAGGCTATAACAGCCAAAACACTTTAACCCGGCCAAAGTAAAAATGGTGAACATGAGGTGATGTCTTTTTGAGCCTTTATTTTATATTTCAATCTGGTGTGCCGCCTCTGCCACGTTTTGTGGTACCTTTTTCTCTCGTCACCTCATGTATTTCAATTTATATAGCAATTTCTATATGTTCCAAACAAAACAAAACAAAAAATAGCTCGAGAACTAATTTGACAAAGACTGGAATGTTATTTGCAAGTAGAGAATAATAAAAAAACAGGACAAAAACAAAGAGGGATACTGTACCTGTTCTTTTTGGTCTGGCTGACAGAGTACATCTGCTTCCTCAGCCAACTAGAGTCAAAATAACAAAACAAGAGTTGCTGTAAGATGATAACAAACCATTGATCACATACGTATTAATCAGTGGTTTGTGTGTGTGTGTGTGTGTGTGTGTGTATGTGCTTGTATCTACCTCTCAGTTATATCAGGAGTGGGGGCCATCAGTGTCTCTTGCCTTAGCAATTCCAGTCCTGTGAGCCATTTCTCTGCGTCATCCATGGAGTCAGCTGGTAATCAACATAAACAAGTATTCAATAATGCGTTAATTTACCAAAAGTCTAAGAAAAAAGCAATTTCCCTGTCAAAACAAAAGTTAGCTGGGGTATATATCTACTTCTTTTTTTCTTTTTCTTTTTTTAACAAGGCAAGCAATCACAGTGTTCAGCACATGAAGAACTCACCTCCAAGGCTCAAGGTATTTAGGACAAACTGGGAGCCATAGAAGATTGTGAAGCAGGTGTTTTCATTATGCTTATCCTTCCCATCTTTGAAGCGGTCGAAATCCTTGGAGTTTCTCCCCGGACGAATCTCTCTGATCTCAAACAGGTCCACTGGGGGGGCAGAAAAAAATCTTGAATCTCAAAGCTGAAATAAAGATTTTCTTTTTTAAGAGAGTTACACACATAGTATTCAATTTAATTCAAATGGCTTTATTGGCATGACGTAACAATGTACATATTGCCAACATAGTATCGTCATAAAATATTCTTTACGTTGAAAACATAACTATTTGAAATTGGATACAATGTGCATTTTTTAAAAAGTTAAAAACACATGATTCAGTTCAGTTTTCAGCGATACAAAGGAAAGTTTTCTCTGAAATTCACCGGAACAGCATTGTAAGGTAGAGGAGAATTTCAGGATTCAATTTTTTTTTTCAATTGAATCACCACATATTCACAACTGCCATGGTGTTGATTTATGAATGCCATTGTGTAATGGCATTCATAAATCAATAACATTGGCTCCCTATCTTTGACTACTAAGAACCAATCAAGTCAATAACAAAACCAGCCTTTTATTACCTTAAAAATATAGCAAGATTTTGAGGATTCATGTAAAAAAAAAAACTTAGAAAAAGTTACCCATGCATTTATTTCCAGAAGTTTAGACTACTGTAATGGTCTTTATTCGAGTGTCTCTGAAGAAGGGGTAAAAAAAAGGGCTTCTATAGGGTCTGAACAAAGACAAAGAAAGCTGAACGAACACATTACACCAATTCTCAGATTTCTGCACTGGCTTCCAGTGTGTCACAGAATAAACTTTAAAATACTGCTGCTCATATACAAACCCCAATTCCAATGAAATTGGGACGTTGTGTAAAACATGAATAAAAACAGAATACAATGATTTGAAAATCCTTTTCGACCTATATTCAATTGAATACACTACAAAGACAAGATATTCAATGTTCAAACTGATAAACTTTATTGGTTTTTGCAAATATTCACTCATTTTGAATTTGATGCCTGCAACACGTTCCAAAGAAGCTGGGACAGGGGCAACAAAAGACTGGGAAAGTTGAGGAATGCTTAAAAGACACCTGTTTGGAACATTCCACAGGTGAACAGTGTCATGAAATTTATTGTTTGATCAATGTCAGTACAAGTTTCCCACTAGCTCAACCTAAGCTTCTCCTTAAAGAAAACTACAACTCCCATGGTTTCCACACTGAGCCCTCCCCTTCCTCCATTGTAATTGTCACACCATTGCCTGACCCTTTTGTTGTGAATGTATAAATACCTGTGTTGGAGCACAAAAGCTCTCTCTTTTCTCCTGTCTCCCTGGCCAGAGGTAAATGTATGTCTTTTCTATCTCTAAATAAACCTTTCTGATCTGTTCATTAAGAAACTGGGCTCTGACTTCTTTAAAATTCCACCACAGATGGCGACGAGGATTCCAATCTGCTCTTAAAATCATTTTTTTATTTATTAAAAAAACTGCATTTTTGGCCACATTAATAGCCTGCCTTGTTGCTGCAGGACTCCAATTTCAGGTAACTTGATCGCGTCTAAAACGTTTGTTTCGAACCTACATTTTGGGAGTTTGAGCCTTGTTTATTAATGGCAGTTTCTTTTGTGTTATATGTTCTGTGTTTTAAAACAATAGGGTAGGTTGGGTTGGGCCGGATTCCTTAAAAACCCGTGATCGTGTCTGGAGCAGGCTCCACATAGGCCAACTCGGTCATAGTTGTTCAGCAACAAAGCTTATGCCTATCAAATTTGGTTTCTGATTAAAATAAAGGCCTTATGCTGTGTTAACTGAGGTCACAGCCCGCGATGTCAATGCGGTAATGGACGTTTCTGATTAAAATAAAGGCCTTATGCTGTGTTAACTGAGATCACAGCCCGCGATGTCAATGCGGTAATGGACGTTTCTGATTAAAAGTAAAGGCCTTATGCTGTGTTAACCGAGGTCACAGCCTGCGATGTCAATGCGGTTATGGACGGTTATGGTAACGTGGTCATAACAAGGGAAAGACGCGCAATATTTTGGTAACAAGGCAAAACATTTCTGTGAGCTCAACTGTCTGTCTAATGTGTCTGTGAGTCAGAGGATCCTGTCTTTGTATGTTTGGGCCTTCTATTGTCTCTCCTTTCTGCTATTCCGCTCTTTTTCTTTTCTGGAAACTTAAGTTTTACCCTGCAGTACGATGGAATTACGTGGACCGTCAAAAGCAATGGCGGCTGCATTTTCTCCGGCTGTAGTGTCACAGATAAAATTGTGGAGAGCACATACGTCTTTCCCACAAAATGGCCCATTTGATTTGGAAACTTTAGAACTAGTTAGAGAAGAACTGGAAAATTTTGAGAACTCTCCACAAGATGCAGAAGTTATGATTGACTGGCGTTCTTTTGAATTGTGGGAATTGAATCCGTTCACAGATGCAATCTCCTGCAATCCAAATTAATAGCTAGAATTAGCGCCAGGTTACAACTAGAATAAACCAATTCATTGAAGAAATCTATCCCATCTGTAGCTCACCAGAGTCCTCCGCAACCACCTGGTGTGAAGCCGGGTGATCGTGGCAGGGGGGAGGGCAGGAACAGTACATTCAAATGTTTCAATTGCAAAGAGCCTGGACACAGCTACAGAAATTGTAGAGTGCCCTGTAATCTACACAATTTTCCTAAACAAATTGAAAAGAATATTTGTAAACTTCAATCAAACTACCGCAAGGGTCTAGATACATTAAACTGACCCCCCCCTCCCTATAGTCACATGGAATCCAGATTGGCGATCCTTTCATTACGATGTCAATAATGAAATAACTACTTAAATGCGATGAGACCAGTAACCTAACAATTCTGTCTTCGCCTCTCTCTCAGGTATTGGGGTCTAAATATTCCAATACATGACAGGGAAAGGAGAAAGTTGGATGGGTTTATAAGCTGTAATATTTTTTGCCTTTTACACTTGGAACTAGAGTCACACCTATGTGGAGATTCAAATAGTCTAATGGAAAGTATAGGCACAGAACTAAGAAAGATTTTAGAAAGTGATTGGTGAAGCTATGTGGATGTGGATTAGAATGATGTATGCAGGTTGGTAAAGAAGGGGTAGGAGATAGAAGATAAGTTGTAAGTTCTATAAATTGAAGGAAATAAAACTGCAAAGTTCTGAGGATTAAGGAAAATATAGGCTCTTGTGTCTAGATGGGATGGATGTGAGTCTGATGTGTGAATGTTGTGTGAGTATGCTAAGTAAGCAGGCCTTTCTATTAAAACGGACTGAAGGAGTCTCCAAGCTTTTAAATAATAAAAAAAAAAACCTGTCTGATTGGAAATAGACAGAATTACCATTGGTACCAAACCGCACCTTGACTGACCCTGACTGACTTTTGTGTTTGACATGACTTGTTTGTGTATGTGTTCATAATTTGTTCCGTGTTTGTCCGTCTGGCCATTTTGTGTTGTTTCAAGGTGGGGGTTAGAAGTTGCAAGTCCTTGAGAGTTGCTTAAAAGGGGATATAAAAGCTGGGGGAGGTTTTGTTTGGCTTTTCCAAACCTTTTGTTTTCCTGAAAATGGGGGTGTGAGAGGGGTTTTCAAAGACCACCTCGTTTAGCATTCTTATCAGACCCAAACCGGTTTTTGTTCCTGTTTGAGATGAGGGACAGGGTTATGGGAAGGGGCACCCCTAGGTTTTTTTTCACAATGTGTATTTTCTTTTGTTTTCCTTAGAGATGTTATTCATGAGGCCGTGCATTCTATTACAACCACGTATTTATTTTGTCACTGTCATCACTGCTACTCTACCATTCCTGGCTAAATATGGAAAATAGAACTAGTAAGGCTGGTGTACAGTTTATCAGCTGGAATGTAAAAGGTTTAAACGGGCCTGTAAAAAGAGCTAGACTATTCAATCACCTTAGTTGAAGATAGTGGTGATTTGATTTCTGGTATTTCCATGTATTTTCTATTTTTAAAAGTTCTGAATTGATAAAAAGGAGGAATTTTCATGAGATTTATTGTTTTATCAATGTCAGTACAAGTTTCCTACTAGCTCAACCTAAGCTTCTCCTTAAAGAAAACTACAACTCCCACGGTTTCCACACTGAGCCCTCCCCCTCCTCCTTTGTAACTGTGACACCTTCGCCTGACCCTTTTGTTGTGAACGTATAAATACCAGTGTTGGAGCACAAAAGCTCTCTCTTTTCTCCTGTCTCCCTGGCCAGAGGTAAATGTATGTCTTTTCTATCTCTAAATAAACCTTTCTGATCTGTTCATTAAGAAACTGGGCTCTGACTTCTTTAAAATTCCACCACAACAGGTTAACTGGAAACAGGTGAGTGTCATGATTGGGTATAAAAGGAGCATCCCCGAAAGGCTCAGTCGTTCACAAGCAAGGATGGGGTGAGGTTCACCAATTTGTGAACAACTGCGTGAGCAAATAGTCCAACTGTTTAAGAAAAACGTTTCTCAACATACAATTGCAAGGAATCTAGGGATTTTATCATCTACAGTCCATAATATCATCAAAAGATTCAGAGAATCCGGAGAAATCTGCACGTAAGCGGCAAGGCCGAAAACCAACATTGAATGCCTGTGACCTTCGATCCCTCAGGCGGCACTGCTTTAAAAACTGACATCATTCTGTAAAGGATATTACCACGTGGGCTCAGGAACACTTCAGAAAACCATTGTCAGTTAACACAGTTCGTCGCTACATCTACAAGTGCAAGTTAAAACTCTACCATGCAAAGCGAAAGCCATATATCAACAACACCCAGAAACGCCACCGGCTTCTCTGGGCCGGAGCTCATCTGAGATGGACTGACGCAAAGTGGAAAAGTGTGCTGTGGTATGACAAGTCCACATTTCAAATTGTTTTTGGAAATCATGGACATCGTGTCCTCCGGGCTAAAGAGGAAAAGGACCGTCCAGATTGTTATCAGCGCAAAGTTCAAAAGCCAGCATCTGTGATGGTATGGGGGTGTGTTAGTGCCCATGGCATGGGTAACTTGCACATCTGTGAAGGCACCATTAATGCTGAAAGGTACATACAGGTTTTGGAGCAACATATGCTGCCATCCAAGCGACGTCTTTTTCAGGGACGTCTCTGTTTATTTCAGCAAGACAATGCCAAGCCACATTCTGCACGTGTTACAACAGCGTGGCTTCATAGTAAAAGAGTGCGGGTACTAGACTGGCCTGCCTGCAGTCCAGACCTGTCTTCCATTGAAAATGTGTGGTGCATTATGAAGCGCAAAATACTAGAACGGAGACCCTGGACTGTTGAGCAACTGAAGTCATACATCAAGCAAGAATGGGAAAGAATTCCACCTACAAAGCTTCAACAATTAGTGTCCTCAGTTCCCAGACGCTTATTGAGTGTTGTTAAAAGGAAAGGTGATGTAACACAGTGGTAAACATGCCCCTGTCCCAGCTTCTTTGGAACGTGTTGCAGACATCAAATTCAAAACGAGTGAATATTTGCAACAACAACAAAAAACGATAAAGTTTATCAGTTTGAACATTAAATATCTTGTCTTTGTAGTGTATTCAGCTGAATATAGGTCGAAAAGGATTTTCAAATCATTGTATTCTGTTTTTATTTATGTTTTACACAATGTCCCAACCTCATTGGAATTGGGGTTTGTATATATATTGTATATACACACACATACATACATACATACACACACACACGCACACACACACACACACACATATATATACAGTGCATCCGGAAAGTAGTCACACCCCTTCACTTTCCCCACATTTTGTAATGTTATAGCATTATTCCAAAATTGATTAAATTCCTTTTTTTCTCATCAATCTACATACAATACCCCATAATGACAAAGTGAAAAAGGTTTAATAGAAATTTTTGCAAATTGATTAAAAATAAAAAACTGAAATATTGCATGTACATAAGTATTCACACCCTTTACTCAGTACTTGGTTGAGGCACCCTTGGCAGCGATTACAGCCTCAAGTCTTCTTGGGTATGAAGCTACAAGCTTGTGTTGCAAACTTGGACAAAGAGGGACTTCCAGGCATGCATGGATTTTCACTCTTTTTAATCTGATAATTCAGAGACACAGACACATCAGTCACTCGGTCATTTCACTGCAGGCGATCTCTTTACTGACGTGCCTCACCTTTTCCTGAGGACTCCTGAGGACCCCTAGCTGCCCTAAAGTGCCTGTATTAACTCCTCACATGTAACCCACATTCATAGAGCTGAAATTGTGATAAATAGTCTGAAAATAAACAAACCAATTAATGTGACCAACAATGCAAACTAATGAAAACGGGGTGCCCCGTGTCCATAACAGTTCCAATATTACCCCGGGCCCCACACTCTCCCCTGCAAAAATGAATGTCGTCTCGACATTATACATCTCCCAGAGTCTCATGTTCTCAACAGGTGAGTTATCGTGGTAGCTTGTGGGAGTCAGCCTTTAGGGATATGCTCTGTACAACAACAGTCTTTGACCTGACATGCATCTCCCTCTTTATGTCATGGGTCAGCAACAGACACCACTGGCCAGGTGATATCTGAAGTGCTACTCCGCTCTTTAGGCGGGCTATGCATCTCTGACTGAAAGATTTTAATCCTTTTTCTACCCCATAAGCCATTACACAGACCCACATGTACTGTTATATGCCTCACACATGTTTGAGTATCTTCTATGTGTCAGTGGTCTGAACTCTGGTAGTTTACTTTTTAAACAAACAAAAATCACTTACTATACTACATGAATTTTCTTTTTTTTTCCAATCTTAGATACTATTATGAACTCTCTTTTAAATAGTCACAACAATGAACTCAACCTGTAACTATGAACTTGTGTCTTCTACTGTAAACATCATTTGTGTCTGTGTGTAACTGATGGTTGACCTAATGTGTTGTATGTGAGTGTCTTGGGTGGGTTTCTGAGTCTCAAAGGATACTTTCTTGTGGGAGGAGATTGTGGCCCAGGGTCCCTCTCGTCTGCTTCATCAGATGACGACTCCTGCTCAGAGTGTGGCTCCTCTGCTTCATCAGATGATGCCTCCCGCTCTGCCCCTGCTGCTTCTCTACTCTCCACCATTGGCTCCATCCTGCCGTCCTCATCCTCCTCTGGGTGTTCCTCTCCCTCTCCACCTCGCTCCACTTCTCTGTCAGCTGCTCGTGGCTGGAATTCCTCTGCTTCCACTCTCAGCTGGGTTCTGACCCGGTTGAATGGTTCTGATGGCCGAGTGGTGGTGAATCTCCAGTCATTTTCATCCTCTGAGCTACTGTCAGAGCCTCTCTCCTGTTTCACCTGCCTTTTCTTCCTCTTGTCTGTATTTGACTTCCTCTTCCTCATTTCCTGCTTGCCTTCTTCAACTGGCAGGAAATCACAGGGCAGTAACAGGTTCCTGTGCAGGACTCGAGTCTTTCCTGTTGCTCTCTCGGGTCGTACTACGTAGACAGGACTATCCTTGTGCTTCCTCTCAATCACCATGTAGACTTCATCCTCCCAGTAAGACCTGAGCTTCCCGGGTCCTCCTTTATCCTTGAAGTTCTGCACCAGTACTCTACTCCCTGGCTGTAGTTCCACTCCATATGTCTTCCGGTCATACTGTTTCTTTGCTCTCTTTTGCTCCTTCTGAGCTGTCTCTGATGCCAGCCTATATGCCTCTTGCATCCGCCTTCTCCATTTACTGGCATACTCATTGTGAGATGTGCTCTGATCACTTGGTATCAAGCCAAACATTATATCCACTGGTAGCCGAGGGTTTCTACCAAAGAGGAGGTAATATGGGGCATATCCGGTTGCTTCACTGCGCGTACAGTTATACGCATGTACCACTTTGGCCAAGGAGTTTTTCCAATCTGATTTGGCTTCCGCCGTGAGGTTTCTGAGCATGGAGAGGAGTGTTCGATTAAATCTCTCTGCTTGACCATTTCCTGCTGCATGGTAAGGTGTCATGCGTGAGCCTTGAATACTGCAGTATTCTTCCATCTTGGAAAAGAGCTTATTCTCAAACTCTTTGCCTTGATCATAGTGCAACTTGGCAGGAAATCCAAACTTGAGCACAAAGTCTCCAAAGATCTTTTCAGCAGCAGTCTTCGCTGACTTATTGGTGCATGCGTATGCCTGGGCGAAGCGCGTGAAGTGATCTATTACAACTAGGATGTACTCATATCCTCCTCTACAGCTCTCCAGGTGCAGGAAATCTATTGACACCATCTCAAAGGGGTATGTGGTCACCACATTAACCAGCGGTGCTCTAGTCAGCCTGTTTGGGTGCTTCCGTTTCAGGCAGCGACACATCTTGGTCACATAATGGTCCACATCCCTCCGCATATGCGGCCAATAGAATCGGTCACGGATCAAACTGAGTGTGCGCTCCACTCCGAGGTGCCCCATTTCCTCATGCAGCTCCCTGTAGATTAGCTGGTGGAATGTTTTCGGCAGCACCAATTGGTCTCGCTCTGCTGACCTTCTGTACAGGATACCATCTTCATTGACACACAGCTTGTTTCTGTCCCTTATTAACACAGAGATGTCATCACGCTGGTCTCTTCCCCCCAGACGAGGCCACTGCCCTGTCATGACATACTCTCGCACCTTGCCAATAACTGGATCCTCTTCTTGTGTTCTCTTTAGGCCCTCTGTGGAGATTTCTGCCACCGGGGATGTTATTCGCTCTTGTTCTGCATCAGTACATGCTGTAGTGATGGTGATTGGACACAACCAAGGCTCATGCTCGTGGGACTCAAGTAGGAGGGCCTGTGTGACAGTTGTTATTACCTCTGGCTCCATTTCCTGTGAACATGTGTGCATGTACTGCTCCATGTTGAGTGGCATACGTGACAAACCATCTGCGTCTCCATTCACTTTCCCGGGCCGATACTTGATTGAGAAATTGAAGTCCGCTAGTTCAGCAATCCACCGGTGTGTTGTGGCATTCAGTTTCGCTGTGGTTAGGACATAAGTTAAAGGATTATTGTCGGTATAGACAGTGAAGGAGGGTGCATAATACAGGTACTCACGAAACCTTTCACAAATTGCCCACTTCATTGCTAAAAACTCCAACTTGCCCGAATGGAGGTGGTAATTCTTTTCAGGAGCAGTTAGTGTTCTCGACCCATAACCAACGACAACCAGCTTGCCTTGTTGTCTCTGGTACAATACTGCACCAAGCTCCTCTTGACAGGCATCGCAATGCAGCACAAATGGCTTCTCAAAGTCGGGATAACCTAGGAGTGGTGGATGCAGCAGGTACTCTAGAAGCTGGCAGAGCACTTTCTGGTGTTGTTCTGTCCAGGTGATCGGCTGGCTAGAGGAGAGCTGGTCTGATTTCTTGCGTTTCCCTCTGCTCTTACTTGTACTTGACCTTTGGGCTCCACGCTCTGATGCCTTTCCCATGGATAACAACCTGTACAGTGGCTGAGCAGTGCATGAGAAATTTGGGATATATTGCCGATAATATGAGAGGAAACCCAGCATCTTTCTCAGGTCTCCCACAGTCCCAGGTTTGCGGTCTTTGAGCGCTTGTACTGGTGCTATCTCAGTAGGATCCATGCAGTAGCCATCTTTGGATACAATTTTTCCCAGGAACTTCACTTGCTCTTTAAACACATCACACTTCTTTGCTGTTAATTTTACTCCATGTGCTTGATAGCGGCGTAACACCTCTCTCATATCACACAAATGATCATCAAAAGTCTTACTGTGGATAAGATTGTCATCCAGATACAGCTGTGATGTCTCATCTCGCAAACCTGTGAGGCACTCCTCCATACTGCGCTGGAACTCTGCTGGCGCCGAGAACAGGCCAAATGGGATCCTTACCCACTCGTACAAGCGCCAGGGTGTTATGAAGGCTGTCAGTGGTCTGCTGCTCTCCTCCATGAACCCCTGATGATAGGCCTTGCCCTGGTCCAGTACTGAGAACCATGCACTGCTGCTCAAGCTGTTCAACAGATCTTGGACTCGAGGGATGGGGTGGCGGTCAGGAATGGATTTCTGATTCAGCTCACGATAATCCACGCAGAGACGCAAACTCCCATCCTTCTTGCGCACACAGACTATAGGTGAAGAGTATGGGGACCGGGATTTTTGAATCCATCCTCTGTTCAGTAGGTCTTCCAAATACTGCTTCACCTCTTTGTGGAGTGGCTTGGGCATGGAGGTGTAGGTGCGCCTTACTGGAGTTGTGTCACTCAGTCTGATCTTTAACTGCAGAGATAGAATGCAGCCCACATCGTTCTCATTTTCAGAAAATGCTGCACACTCCTCTCTGAGCATCTGTCTCACCTTTACCTGCTGGTCTGGTGTCAGGTGATCAATGGGCACTGGAGGGTCCCATGAATCAAATGAGCCTGTGTCCAGCTGTCCGTTTTCCTCTTTGTGCTTTCCAGCAGCGCTGGCTGTGTCTGCTGTGTTTTTACTCACACTGGATGTTTTGGCTGTGTTCTCACTCATAGTAGCTGGTCTTACACCCACTGGATAAATAGCCTTGACTTGCTGTAGTTGTCCCAGTACTGTGCGAGGGGTGAGAATAATGTCATGGTGGCTCTCATTGGTGACAGGGATAGCTACCTTAGACCAGTTTCCCTTCTGCAGGCCGATGATGGTTTCCAGGATATTCAACCCCTCCGGCCACTTTGGCACCTCCTCTGGTTTAAAAAGGACTTCCTGCTTTGTGGACAGGGGACCCGTCCTCACACTGCATTTAACCTCCTTAGTCTGCCCTGCAGGGATCACTGTCTTTAATCTTCCACCTTAATTACGCCCTCTTCGTCACTCTGGTCACTGCTCTGCACTGTGTTTATCAACACATTTGCTTTTTTACAATTGATGGAAAAAGTGTCTCTTACTACAGCAGGTGTGACTTCTGGATGCTGCTCCATTCCATTCATCACCAGATGCTCAATAACATTGTAGCCGATGATTGGTGGCTCTGCTACTCCCGGTTCATTAGAGACCAGCACTGGCACGATTAGCTGTGGTTGTGGACTCCGATTTGATCCAAGCTTGAACTTTATCTCACCCCAACCAGCAAAGGGTATAACTGTCTGATCTGCTGCTTTCCCAACAAGGGTCTCATTCTCACTCAGGAGTTCATCCAGGCTCCGTAGCTGTATGTGTGGGAAACTGGATTTCCTCCATCTGTCATTAATAATTGTGACCTGCGAGCCTGTGTCCCACAATGCTTGTGTTGCTACATCCTCGAATGAACAATCCACTAAACACTTTTTCCCAATAAGGGCTTTCAGCTTGGCCTGGCGGTGTAATGAGAGATGACTGGCATAGGTGGCACCCACAATCTGTTCAGCCTTCCCATTTTCCTCTAACTCCACCTCCAGCTGCCTGATTCTCTCACACAGAAGCTCATTCACCTTGTCATCTGGTTCAGCCTGGCTTGTAGTGAATGGGTTTGTTGCTGCAACAGTCTGAATTGTGGCTTGCATGCTGTCTGGTTTCCCTGTCAGCCTCTTTCGTCCTCTACAGCCCCTTGAGATGTGCCCTGCTTGCCCACACTTAAAGCAGTGTTCACACTTGTCACCTGTTCCCTCCTCCTGACATGCTCTACATCCTCCATCCTCATCATAAAGTTCTGAGTCTCTTGAACTAGCGACAGCCAGTGCCTTATGACTCTTTGGCTTCACAACTTCAGCTGACTGTTCTTGAACCCCCACTCTGGTCTCATCTGCACCCTGGTCCTGCCGACTGGTCCGCACCTCTGTCTGTATTTCGTTTACTTTTGTGACTTTGCTGCTTGTGTTTTTCCTTTGCTTGGATTGTCGCTCTGATTCAACACTAGCTGCTTCATTCATTCTGTCTATGAGTATGTCATCTGTCACTTTACGATCATCGAGATAGGGCTTCATCTGAAACTTGATATGGTCACTTAACAGCCCAGTACCCACTGACCTCAAGAATTTCTTCTGGATGAGCTCGGGACTGTACTGTTCATCTGACCCAACATCTCTTGACGCAAGCAGCAGTCACTCTTTTATCGCGATGGCTCTAAAGAGGAAGTTTTGAGGTGACTCACGGCTGTCTTGTGTTATATTTATTAGCCTGTGATACAGATCTATTGAACTGTCCTCTTTGAAATGTCCCTTTAATATGGCCTTCAACTGGGGAAGGGTCAGATCACTTTTTATCTCAGCATGTCACGAAGACTCAAACCTGGAATGATTGACTTGATCACAGCTTCCATGACGTCAGCCTCACTGTGTCCTCTAGTCAGGCCTCTGTCTATCTGATGCATCAGGTTTGTATATGAGAGTTGGTCCTTTTGTTCCTTCTCCCGAATCTGACCACAGATCTTGAAATCTCTCTTTATTGTCACTTCTGGAGGCCAGTTCACAGCTGTCGGCATTACATTTTGTGGAGCAGAAGCTTGACTTGAAGGTGCATTGTTCAGTCTTTCACTCAGCCGCCTCACTTCATCCTGTAAGACTTGACTGCTTAGCTGGAGCTGTGAGTATTTTTCAGCGAAACTCATCTCTTCAGCTGTTTTCTGGCTGGTTTGTGCTGTGCCTTCTGTATTATCTTCATCAATATCCCCTGTATTTCCTATCATCTGGTTCACCAGCTTCAACATTTTCCTTAGATGATGTGTTGCAACATCCTGTTCTTCATCATCCATCACACTGTCCATAGATTTTGTAATTAGTCTGATTAATAGTCGCCTTGTCATGACATCTCCACTCGGGATTTTTGCCTCAGCACACACCTCTTTGAGCTGGTCCCGTTGTAAAAGCCATAGTCTCTCGGACAAAGTCTCTGCCAACTCCTCCAGATCCATGATGTAGCCGCGCTCCCGACGCTGCGCGTGCCCGCTGTCAATCAAAGGCGATCCGGTGCGCGTCCTTCTCACACCACGCAACGTTAATCATCCCAGCGGTGCCTCCAATATTTGTTGCACACTTGGACAAAGAGGGACTTCCAGGCGTGCATGGGTTTTCAATCTTTTTAATCTGATAATTCAGAGACAGACACATCAGTCACTTCACTGCAGGCGATCTCTTTACTGATGTGCCTCGCCTATTCCTGAGGACCCCTAGCTGCCCTAAAGTGCCTGTATTAACTCCTCACATGTAACCCACATTCATAGAGCTGAAATTGTGATAAATAGTCCGAAAATAAACAAACCAATTAATGTGACCAACAATGCAAACTAATGAAAACGGGGTGCCCCGTGTCCATAACAGTTCCAATATTACCCCAGGCCCCACACCTATATTTGGGGTATTTCTCCCATTCTTCTCTGCAGATCCTCTCGAGCTCTGTAAGGTTAGATGGGGAGCGTCGCTGCACAGCTATTTTCAGGTCTTTCCAGAGATGTTCGATGGGGTTCAAGGACATTCACAGACTTGTCCTGAAGCCACTCCTTCGTTATCTTGGCTGTGTGCTTAGGGTCATGGTCGTGTTGAAAGGTAAACCTTCGCCCCAGTCTTAGGTCCTGAGCGCTCTGGAGCAGGTTTACGTCGAGGATCTCTCTGTACTTTGCTCCATTCATCTTTCCCTTGATCCTGACTAGTCTCCCAGTTCCTGCCGCTGAAAAACATCCCCACAGCATGATGCTGCCACCACCACGCTTCACTGTAGGGATGGTATTAGCAAGGTGATGAGAGGTGCCTGGTTTCCTCCAGATTTGACGTTTGGCATTCAGGCCCAAGAGTTCAATCTTGGTTTCATCAGACCAGAGAATCTTGTTTCTCATGGTCTGAGAGTCCTTTACGTGCTTTCTGGCAAAGTCCAAGCGGGCTGTCATGTGCCTTTTACTGAGCAGAGCCTTCCGCCTGGCTACTCTACCATAAAGGCCTGATTGGTGGAGTGCTGAAGAGATGGGTGTCCTTTTGGAAGGTTCTCCCATCTCCACAGAGGAAAGCTGGAGCTCTGTCAGAGTGACTATCGGGTTCTTGGTCACCTCCCTGACCAAGGCCCTTCTCCCCCAATTGCTCAGTTTGGCTGGGCAGCCAGCTCTAGGAAGAGTCCTGGTGGATCCAAACTTCTTCCATTTACGAATGATGGAGACCACTGTGCTCTTCGGGACCTTCAAAGATGTAGAAATTTTTTGTACCCTTCCCCAGATCTGTGCTTCGATACAATCCTGTCTCGGAGGTCCACAGACAATTCCTTTGACTTCATGGCTTGGTTTCTGCTCTGACATGCACTGTCAACAGTGGGACCTCATATAGACAGGTGTGTGCCTTTCCAAATCATGTCCAATCAATTGAATTTACTACAGGTGGATTCCAATCAAGATGTAGAAACATCTCAAGGATGATCAGTGGAAACAGGATGAACCTGAGCTCAATTTTGAGTGTCATTGCAAAGGGTGTGAATACTTATGTACATGCAATATTTCTGTTTTTTATTTTTAATAAATTTGCAAAGATTTCTACAAAACCTTTTTCACTTTGTCATTATGAGTTATTGTGTGCAGATTGATGAGAAAAAACAGGAATTTAATCCATTTTGGAATAAGGCTGTAACATAACAAAATGTGGGGAAAGTGAAGGGGTGTGAATACTTTCCGGATGCACTGTATATAGCGTTTTTTTTCCGAAACCATCACTGGTGTGAGTGCTCAACTAATGAGGAGCAGAACATCAACACGGATACAGGAATGTATCTGCAATGTATTAAAATCTTTTTTCCTGTATCCGTGTCGATATATATATATATATATATAGCATTTTTTTCCGAAACAGTCACTGGTGTTGTGAGTGCTCAACTAATGAGGAGCGAAATATCAACACGGATACAGGAATGCATCTGCAATGTATCTGCATTGTCTTTTACCTATTTGTCTTTGTTTGTTATGGAACCTGAGTCTGCAATAAAGTTTTGAATTGAAAAATTGAATGTATATATATATCAACACGGATACAGGGAAAAAGATTTTAATACATTGCAGTACAGGCCTGTTTCGTGCGTTGCACACTCACCAGCTGCTAATGTGGTTCAACAAAGAATCATACAGTTTGCGTTGCCCAGCGTCACGCCCCTAATTTCGGTTGGACAG
This sequence comes from Lampris incognitus, assembly GCF_029633865.1. Lineage (NCBI taxonomy): Eukaryota > Metazoa > Chordata > Actinopteri > Lampriformes > Lampridae > Lampris > Lampris incognitus. The sequence goes on along the minus strand of NC_079216.1, from coordinate 37,716,565 downwards.
CGACCAATCAGATGGGGAGACATTTAAACTATAACAACCAATGCGGTAGGGTACTTATGATGCACAGCAATCAATGGAGGGGTAGAAAACATTACAACCAATGGGACTGGGGTTTGCTTTGACAAGCATTTAGGGGCCAGGGCACTGTTGAAATGGCGTACATTAGAAATATAACAAGGTAATTTATGTGAATTATATATTGGGGTGGTGTTGGGGTACAGTTGGAAGGACAGGCAGTTAAAATATATTAAAAAAACTCTAATAAATGTCATATGTGTATCATCTAATGGGGGGGGGGATAAAAAAGACGTTTTACTTATAGTTGCAAAGGAGATATTTTTTTCGGTGTCTACAACTGGTGGTGGCCAATTCGTTTCTACTATTCAAGGTGGACATATCAGGTCTGCAAATAATAAATACTTTTCTACCAAGCACAGGTTACATCTTTTGCCCCTAACTGAATATGCACTACTCTTTGCAAGGATTTTCGATGAGACAAAATAACTGATATTCTTGTCTACCAATGACCAAATGTGGCAGCTTAAGGCCATTGCATTTTTCGCATGCTCATTTCTGAAGCTACTCATATGGGCATTAAACCTAATTTCAAAAGGGCCCTCTGTTAATCCCACGTAAGTGTCCACATTGCAGTTGTCTTCTCTTGTCACCGATGCCTGGTAGATGACTCCCTCTATCTGGCATTTTCCTTCAAGAGGACACGATATCTTCCCACAGCATCTGCAGTTGGAGATGCTTGGTTGTGGTGAGGGGGTCTGTGCCTTGGCCATGATGCTTGTGTTGTGAGATGAAATAACCTGCTGGACATTTGGCATGCAGCTGTAGCTCATTTTGACTGTGTTCCTGTTGAATATTTTTCTCAATTGGTGGTCTGGGGTAAAGCACTCATCCAAAAGCTTGAAAAATTGTTTTCCAATGTTAGAGGCCACGGTGTCGCTGTACGGAGGATTATACCAGGTGATGTTCTGCCTTCTGCTGCGTTTTTTTGGTTGTTGTTGCTGGCTGTCGCTAATTGGTGGTGGATTGTACTTAAGTCTGAAATCATATCCACATTTTTGTAAGGCTTCCTGGTATGGGGGGGGGGGGGCTGCTTCGTTGAAGATGGCTTCGCTGGATGATAAACACGAGAGTCTTTTGAATGTCTCCCCATCTGATTGGTCGCTATCCAACCGAAATTAGGGGCGTGAAGCTGGGCAACGCAAACTGTATGATTCTTTGTTGAAACAGTAGCAGCCGATGAGGGCAAGATGCACGAAACAGGCCTGTACTGCAATGTATTAAAATATTTTTTCCAGTATCCATGTTGATATTCCGCTCCTCATTAGTTGAGCACTTCTATCAACACCATTGACGGTTTTGGGGGAAAAAAACGCGCTATGTATATATATACACTACCGTTCAAAAGTTTGGGATCACCCAAACAATTTTGTGTTTTCCATGAAAAGTCACACTTATTCACCACCATATGTTGTGAAATGAATAGAAAATAGAGTCAAGACATTGACAAGGTTAGAAATAATGATTTGTATTTGAAATAAGATTTTTTTTACATCAAACTTTGCTTTCGTCAAAGAATCCTCCATTTGCAGCAATTACAGCATTGCAGACCTTTGGCATTCTAGCTGTTAATTTGTTGAGGTAATCTGGAGAAATTGCACCCCACGCTTCCAGAAGCAGCTCCCACAAGTTGGATTGGTTGGATGGGCACTTCTTTGAGCAGATTGAGTTTCTGGAGCATCACATTTGTGGGGTCAATTAAACGCTCAAAATGGCCAGAAAAAGAGAACTTTCATCTGAAACTCGACAGTCTATTCTTGTTCTTAGAAATGAAGGCTATTCCATGCGAGAAATTGCTAAGAAATTGAAGATTTCCTACACCGGTGTGTACTACTCCCTTCAGAGGACAGCACAAACAGGCTCTAACCAGAGTAGAAAAAGAAGTGGGAGGCTGCGTTGCACAACTGAGCAAGAAGATAAGTACATTAGAGTCTCTAGTTTGAGAAACAGACGCCTCACAGGTCCCCAACTGGCATCTTCATTAAATAGTACCTGTTAGAGCCTGTTTGTGCTGTCCTCTGAAGGGAGTAGTACACACCGGTGTAGGAAATCTTCAATTTCTTAGCAATTTCTCGCATGGAATAGCCTTCATTTCTAAGAACAAGAATAGACTTTCGAGTTTCAGATGAAAGTTCTCTTTTTCTGGCCATTTTGAGCGTTTAATTGACCCCACAAATGTGATGCTCCAGAAACTCAATCTGCTCAAAGAAGTGCCCATCCAACCAATCCAACTTGTGGGAGCTGCTTCTGGAAGTGTGGGGTGCAATTTCTCCAGATTACCTCAACAAATTAACAGCTAGAATGCCAAAGGTCTGCAATGCTGTAATTGCTGCAAATGGAGGATTCTTTGACGAAAGCAAAGTTTGATGTAAAAAAAATCTTATTTCAAATACAAATCATTATTTCTAACCTTGTCAATGTCTTGACTCTATTTTCTATTCATTTCACAACATATGGTGGTGAATAAGTGTGACTTTTCATGGAAAACACGAAATTGTTTGGGTGATCCCAAACTTTTGAACGGTAGTGTATATATATATATATTGTGACAACCCCGGTGTCAGCCCAGCTTCTGCACCATGGCCAGTGACCCAGCACAGCCCAGAAACACACCTGTACCCACTCCCCCCCCTCAACGGGAGGGAGACTGAGCGACATGCCTGGCCCCAATCAGAGGCTGATGAGGAGCCCAAGGATAAAAGGGAGCCAGAGACAGCCGCCAGGGGCCGAGAGAGGTAGCGATAGTTGCGTTGGCTGCCCAGCGTAGGAGCCAAGGAAGACGGGAGCCAGCCGGCTGAGACGAGGAGCAGTACTCGTGTTGAGCGATTTTCGGTTTGTCTTTTGAATAAATGCCCACAGCGGGCCAACCTGCCGATGGTCTCTGTTTCGTTGTTGGGTCGGGTGCTAAAGTTTCCCCCGTGGTTGTCACAGTTGGTGGAGAATGCGGGCAACCTGAAACCACTACCAGAGCACCCGATTCAGTGAAGCAGACCGTGAACAGCCGAAGCATGGAGGCAGCAATGCAGTTACTGATCCAAGCCCAAACCAAGCAGGCTGAGGGCATGGCCACTCTCCAGACGATGGTGGCGCAGCTGGGCGCCCGACACACCGCGGTGCTGCCCGGAGGGACACCAGCCAGTAGTCCATGGGCCAGAGCCCAAAATTTCCTATTTCGGTACACTCAAGGTGGCAAAACTTACTTATAATTTTTGAAAGGATCCATGTCTGTAGATGATATTTTGGTATGATAACCATTCCTGAGTGGCAGCTGTATCACAGTTATCAGCTCATGAAGTTAACCACCCCCTAAAGTAAATTGCATTTTAGACGCTGGTGCATATCCTGGTTTAGCCTCATGGTCAGGACATTTTTTAATGTTCTATAATATTGTCTTTGGTATCATTTTAAAGGGGACCTTCTTAGCTTTCATTCAAGCCCTGTTGTGGATATTTCTCACAAATATAGAGGTCACTTGAGCTCTTCAACCCGTCAATAACACACATCTTTCTGCAATGTTCGCCTAAACTATATACTTTCTTTTAGCCCTGTGGCATCTAGGAATATCAGGGACACAAAACACAAAAACTGGAATACTCACAGGACTGTAAAGATTCAGGAAATGTATAATATACCCATACTATTTCATTGTGTGAGGTGATTGTGAGCCTTAAATGAGAACTAGACCAAAGCCAGTTAGGTCACAAACTGGTCTCTATACATTTGTTTAAATACACAATCAAAATACATGATAAAAAGGAATACCATAGTGAGGTAATGAACTATTTTAATATTTTAAACAACATTGACATTTACATATACTTAGTCAATGATACATGTAATCCCATATCATTAGTGGGTATATGTAATGGTAATGGGTAGGGTAATGGGTATATGTGAATATGGTTACATTATTGTTATCAAGCTCTGGGTAACCAAGTCCAGAATCAACATCCTGTGCATCAATAGACTACTACCACAGTAATACCATCAGAATCATCACACTGTCATTCATCAAACTGCTCGTTTCTCTCATCATCTGACTCCCCAAGTTCAAAGTCCAGTTCTGGACCATCCTGCTGTTTTTGGTTACTGCAGGTCTGTAACCTGCACATGTCTGTGCATGGAAGTCCATTTGACAGGCACATGCAGCTTGGCATTTTGCATGAATGCACACACTTGCATGTTAGCATTTCCAAGACCACATCTGGTGCAGGTGGGGAGCGCATCCAGTAAATGGCCAGCTTGCCTTCATCGTCTGTCCATCCATACTCAGTAGGGCTTGGCACCACAGGGTTAGCCTGCAGGCAGCACTTCCATATTGCTGCCTGATAGTTGGCTCGTTGAACATGCATAAAGAGACAGTCTCTACATGGTGGCAGCTGGCTGGACTCAACCTCTCCCCTTTTGGTGCAGAAGAGCTGGTAACGCAGTTTGTTCACCTCAGCAGTGCTGCTATTAGCAACATACATCCGACAGGTGAACTGCTCAATTTTCTGGAACAGCTCATCACTCACATTCCATGTCTGTCCCAGTTGACTAAAAGTCTCTTGGCAGGAAGTGTGCTTTCTCACTATCTTCAGGGCATTCAGCTTCCCTTGACCAGCGAATGCACTGACAGTGTCGCAGCCTGTGAAGGCATGTAAGCCAATTAGGCTGTCACAGATGCTGTCTCCAAGTGAACTTGCCAGTTTGGTGATGTCGACAAACCGTGTGCGGTTCTGAGTCCCACACTTCTGGTAGATGGGACAGGTGATGTCCTTCTGGAAGCCAAGACAAAGCACCATGACATCAGTGTCCTCAGCTGTGATGATAACTGACTTTGAGCCCGCATTTGCTGCATGCAATGCATGCAGGAGCAGACGGGTGTCAGCTTCTTCATGTGTGGAGTGCAGTTCTGCTGCTTCCTCACACCCATCTTCTGTCAACTTGTAGCAGGTTTCCTCACAGGTCATGTACAACACCTTGCCATGCAGCATAGCTCTGTATCGTGGGAGTTTCCACTCTTCCACCAGAAACTTGATGAGACTGGTCTTGTTGAAGGAACTGCACAGAAATTTTCTCCACTGCTGGACGTGGTGTCCCCCTGCAAGATTCTTGTACTGGAGAGTGATGTCTCCACCCCGGTTCAGTCGTTCAGCATCTTTGATCGAAGTCTGGTGATAGACATCAAAAACAACATCAATCCTCCCACTCTGTGCTCCCTCATGGAGGACCTGGGTCAAGGCTGACTCTGCCACCTGTGCAAAGGTTTTGTTGTTGCCATTCATTTTTTGGACCAGGCTCATCCCATCAATGATGGAAGTAGATGGGATTGGGATGTTTTCTGCAGGAGATACATTCTTTTCAAGCTCTCTGGCAAGTGCAGCCTTGTTTGTTTTTCGTAAGGACCCATCAGCATTTGCCAGTGCCCATGGTAGTGGGCCCAATGGGTAGGCAAGGACATCCTTCAGATTCACCTTCCTGCTTTCAGCCACCAGGATCATGTGACTGAAAAGGTTTCTATCTGCCTTCAGAACCACATCCTGTGCTTTCTTTCCATGAGCTTGTTTTGTGCTGACATTGGAGAATGTTTTCAGACTTTGCTTGGTCATCTTGTCGTGGAATTTCACAGGTGGTGGGTCTGCATCTAACCTTGTTTGCTGGAATGCTTGGTAGGCCTCTTCTCCTTTCTCAAGAGCTCTCAAGAGATCTATGGTCACATCAGGTGGAGCCATGTTGCCAGTGGAGAGGCTAACCAAATCAATCTCATCAGGGGACATAGGATTGAGCCAGTTATTCTCCATAAGGTCCATGAGAGACTGGACATCTGCTTCATCTCTCTTGATCCTTGGACTCTGTAGATCTGGATGAGACCATTTGCACCTGCCTTGACCTGTCAGGTCTCTCAGCTGTCTGAGGTACATGCTTCTATACTCAGCTGTGAGATAATATTTGGTCACAGCTCCTGGCTTCAAGCTGAATCCCTTTGTCCCTCCAGCTGTTTGGGTGTCTTTGTTCACCGTTTCTTCTATAGCTTGGTCAACAGGGATTCGGCCAAAGGGATTGGTGGAGCCCAGTTGGACTGAGAAGCCTCCTTCCATGAATGCTGTGTACACATCTGGGTGTGTGATGGGCAGCTCAGACATCTGGGCGTAGTAGTAGGGGAGGTAGCGTGCATAATTCATCCTGTCATAAGCAAAGCACCATGGGATCATTGCTCGAATGCTAGCCAAGTGTAGTATCAAGTCTCCCTCTCTGGATGCTCGGATGAGCCCCAACAAGATTTCAACCATGTCCAAATAGGACATCCAGAAGTTCGAGAGGCTGCCGTTTCCACCTCTAAGGAACTCACGGTAGACTTCAAATAGATCCATGATGTGTGTACAAGAGCTGTTCTCGAGGACCTCCTTCAAAGCATGTTGTGAGACTTCTTTCCCAAGGCTGTCAATGGTCTTCAGTGTCTCATTCAGGTGAACCATGTCATTCCTGTGAGTTTCTTCCAACCAGGACAGGAAACCATTCAAGGTCAGTCGCATGAGAGCCTCATACAGGAGCTTGTGTAGTCGCACTGCCCTGTTGTACTTGTGGCCATCCATAACACCAGCAATTGAGCCTTCTGCAATCATGCCAGACTCAATGCAGAGGTCTTTGAGTCCAGCATCTTGGAAACGCTTTCCTATTATTGCCAGCAGTGTGCAGATGGTGTGGAATACCCCAAGCCTAACGATGATATCACGGAACTTGTCATGGTGTTTCCATGTGATCTCGACAGCCTTCGCATACAGGGCTTGGTCAAAGACACAGACAATCTTCCTCAGGCCTAAGCACTGCATGATGCTCAGTGACTGGTTAAGCACCTCGTTGACAGTAGAAATTTGTGTCGCTGGAGCATTGATGGTAGGCAGATAGCCTATATTGTCGGGGATGACCGTCATCTCTCCTCGAGTCAGGATGTTGAAGCCTGTCCAGCTGCTGACTGACTGTTCTTCTTGTTGTGACATGCGTGCTAGGACCCAAAGAAGGTTTTTCTCTCTGGCAAGCTTAGTATTGGCTGCAGTATCGGCATCTGACTTTTTGCTTTGTGGTGGCCCTACCCATTGTCCAGCATTGTAAGTTGGTAACATTGGTGGGGGTCCATCAATGCTTCTCTTCTTTGTTTTGGGAACAGTGGGCATGGGTTGGACAGGAAGTGGGTTGACTGGCTTTGCTTGCACAGCAATCCCATTGACTCTGTGAGATGTTCCCTCACCACTGACAGTTTCTTCAAGACGGTCGATATTGTCCCAGGCTAAAGTTGTGAATATGCCAGGATGGATGTTAGCTGGAAGGGCAATGCCACTCCCTGATGATGAGAGTTTCTGGAGACACAGGGCAGTGTTGATCTCTTCCATCTGTGAATAGGACACACTGTGACCAAGTCGGTTGAGAATGTTTATCAACTCTACATTTCCTGTCAACGATTTGACACTGAATGGCAGAACAATGTGCTTGGAAGGCTTGGTATTTCCACATGTCACTGCATATACTATGTCATGGCCAAATGACTGCAGAAGGCACTGCACTCTCTGGGATGCATGATCAGGATCATTTGAGCCTGTGAGTAGAGAGTACAGGAAGATAATGAGCGACTCTGGAATGGTAGGACATTCTGCTTCTGATTTGACTTCAGGCGGCCAGGTTTGAGGAACATCTTGACTTTTAATGTCTGCTCTCAATTTGATGGCTGCTTTGGCTATAACATCTTGTGCACTGACACTTTTCAGGGTCTGCAGCTCCCTTTTGAGAGACTGATTTTCTTTGGCAAGTTCCCTCATGGACAAGTTATCGGGATAGAGGAGGAATTTTCCTTTCTCATCAGGGAATATCTGCAAGGCTCCAGCAAACTCACTCTCCAGGTTTCACCTTATGTGCTTCTTGGTTGATTCCTTGACTTGGGCAATGCCTTGGGAGTTCATTGAAGCTACCAGTCTAGAAGAGAGATCAGTCATTGTCATCACTTGAGAATTGCCAAAAAGCTCCATCCTGATGAAGAGGAACAGCTCATTGTATGCCTTATTCACAGCAGCTTCATACTGGGCTGCAGCATCATCATCTTCATTGCTGGCAACCTCTCCTTTGGAAACCTCTTCTTTGGTGTAAAGTCTATAGCATGACCTGTGGTAGTGCCCTTCAGCTGCTACAAGGTCTCTACTCACAATGGCAAGGATTCTGCTGTCCCTTTTCTTTGTGGCTGCACTCCTGATCTTTGCATCAGCTCGCAGTTCTCGACACTGCACCAGTACTTCTCTCGTATTCTGTCTCTTGGAATATTTGCTGTTTTTCTGACAACATATGCACTCTGCATCATAAGTCCTAGATGTACTTGGAGCATGTCGAGCTACTCTCTTAGATTGTTTCTCTTCAGCAGAGACACAACTTTTCTTTTCTTTTGCAAGGAGACCATCAAGAATTTGCTTCATAGTTAAGATACTGCGACACTTTCTGTGGTAGTAGATTGCTGGAATCTGTCCCTCAGGAATGTCTTTTGCCAGTTTCAAAACTGGTGCATGATTTCGTATCTGAGCTGCCCTGAGCAGAGTTCTCCATGAGTCGACACTTTGTAGTGAAACCAGCTTATCTGTATCATCAGAACAGTGGATAATGCACTCCACCCGTGGGCGCTTTGGTATTGGGTAAAAACTTGCTTGTTCACCAGTGGCCATATTCAGTCAGTTTTCACCTGCCACATACAAACAAATACATGTAACTTAGGTGTATGAACACTACTAAAACAAAGTTTACTTTGCTTCACCAGCGTCATATTACCATTATTTATCTTACATAGCCACAAATAGATACATTACCTAGTTGCTATGCAACAGCTGTATTTTGTCCACATGAGGCCGCTAAAATCAACACAAGATGAAAGTTCCTCATAGCCACTTTAACTAATCATATTAACATATACATTAAAAGAACATGCTAACATTATGGGAAATTAGCTTACAATCTTCTCCAGAGTGAGACAAGAAGATAGATAGCAGTTTCCTCTATATGTGTTTAGTAGAAAGCTATCTGGCTGCACGTTAGCCTAGCTTAGCACAATGAATGGAAGTACACAGTACTGGTTATCCTTGGTTGTTGGCCAACTAAGAACTGTCCCAGAGTTTAAGCTAGGCTAATCAGTACCAGGGGTGTTGAAATGCTATATTTGTAAAAATCTGGGCAAATACACAATCGTGACAGGCACAGAAACAGGTTTCCTGAAAGAAAAATGAAATAGCTGCTCATTTGGAAAGGTTATCATGTATTATTTTACTTCTGTTAGTGTACCAAATAAAATGGCACCAGTGAAGTTGTGTCACCTTGGGTGATATCGATATCTGGTCTGACCCATGGACTAACTGGCTTTGGTCTAGTTAGTTTCTTAGTAATAATGCCCTTCTAATTTAAGATTCACAATCACCTCACACAATGAAATAGTATGGGTATATTATACATTTCCTGAATCTTTACAGTCCTGTGAGTATTCCAGTTTTTGTGTTTTGTGTCCCTGATATTCCTAGATGCCACAGGGCTAAAAGAAAGTATATAGTTTAGGCGAACATTGCAGAAAGATGTGTGTTATTGACGGGTTGAAGAGCTCAAGTGACCTCTATATTTGTGAGAAATATCCACAACAGGGCTTGAATGAAAGCTAAGAAGGTCCCCTTTAAAATGATACCAAAGACAATATTATAGAACATTAAAAAATGTCCTGACCATGAGGCTAAACCAGGATATGCACCAGCGTCTAAAATGCAATTTACTTTAGGGGGTGGTTAACTTCATGAGCTGATAACTGTGATACAGCTGCCACTCAGGAATGGTTATCATACCAAAATATCATCTACAGACATGGATCCTTTCAAAAATTATAAGTAAGTTTTGCCACCTTGAGTGTACCGAAATAGGAAATTTTGGGCTCTGGCCCATGGACTACAGTCGTCTCACCAAACAAACACCGGAGGATGACATGATGGCGTACCTGGAGGTCTTCGAGCGGGTGGCAACGCGAGAGGGCTGGCCCGAGGCACAATGGGCGAATATCGTCAACCCGTTCCTGACGGGAGACGCGCAGCGAGCGTACCAGGGCTTGGACACTGGAAGTGCAGCCGATTATAAAACTGTTAAGAAAGAGATTCTGAACATTCATGGACACAATTTGGCTACTAGGGCCCAACGGGTTTTTTCGTGGGAATATAATGGCACCGAGCCGGTGCGCAGCCAGTTTTCTCAATTGCGAAGGCTGACACGTAATTGGTTGACAGAGGGGGATGGCCTGGACGTGGTTGACAGGGTCGTACTTGATAAATGTGTACGCTCCCTGCCGCCAGAGGCCCAAAGTTGGGCCACCCCGAAATCCCCGACCTCAACTGATGAACTAGCTCAAGTGCTGGAAGCATACCAGGAAGCCCAGCAGATGAAGGGCGAAGCATCCATGCCCACTGCCAGCGCCCCAGAACCCCCTTCAGCCGGACGCTGTTTATTTTCCGACTGCCTGACCTCCGAGGGGTCCGAAGCGCCCCGCCTACCAGTAAAAGTGGGGTGTCAGGATACGTGGGCTCTTCTCGACACGGGCAGTCACCTGTCCCTGGTCCGACCTGACCTCGTCGATGGCCCCCCAGGGAAGATGGTGGAAGTGACCTGTATACATGGCGACGTCCGCAGCTACCCAACTCATCACATCGTGATCCAGACCCCAAAGGGTACGCATGCGGTACAGACGGGGGTGGTCCCAGAGCTGCCGGTTCCCCTCCTCCTGGGCCGAGACTGCCCTCTGCTGGACAAGTACTGGGGTGAATGCCGCGACAGAGGCCGAGGCCGGCCACGCGCCACCCGGAGGCGCAGGGACCGTCGTCCCACTGCGTGCGCAGCTCTGAGGTCCCCCACACACTCGACTGATGAAGGGCCTGGAGGAGAGGATGACGTGGCCCAGCGTGAGCAACAGGCCTCCCTGGAAACACCGGAGACTGCAACCGCCAGTGAGCAGGCCCGTCCGCCATGGACAGCCCTGACACCACCGTGGCCTCGCCAGCCTCAGCTCAGCAGACAGGCCTGGACCCGGACAGCTCCCCCCTCACCACGTTGTCGGACTTCCCATTTGCTGCTGGGGATGGAGCCGCCCGAGAAGGGCGATTCGCGACAGCACAGCTGGAGGACAAGGTCCTGAGGAATGCCTGGGCGCAGGTGCAAGTCCACGATGGGAAGCCCCTAGATCCGGCGAGTCCCCTTATTTATCCTCACTTCACCACTCGGCGCAATCTACTGTATAGAGTAGTGAAAAGCAATGGGGACGTGGTAGAGCAGCTGGTCGTACCCCGGCCATATGTAACCGAAGTACTGTACATGGCCCACACCCACCTATTAGGGGCACACCTAGGAATGGAGAAGACCCGGGAGAGAATTGAGGCAAGGTTTTATTGGCCTGGGTTGAAGAAGGAAGTCTGTGATTATTGTAGAGAATGCCCCGATTGTCAGAAAAATGCACTCAGGCCTACCGTGCGCAACCCCCTAGTCCCATTGCCGATAATTGAAACCCCATTTGAGAGGCTGGCTATGGACATAGTGGGGCACCTCCCCAAGACCAGCAGAGGCCACAGATATCTACTGGTGATGATGGACTACGCCACTCGGTATTCTGAAGCCGTGCCACTGCGTGCCGCCTCTTCCAAGTCTGTAGCCAGGGAGCTGATGCTGCTGTTTAGCCGGGTGGGGATTGCCAGGGAAATCTTAACAGACCAGGGCTCCTGCTTTATGTCCAGGGTCTTAAAGGATCTCCTGAGTCTCTTACCGGTAAAGCAGCTGAGGACGTCTGTGTACTACCCCCAGACAGACGGGCTGGTGGAGAGACTTAACAAGACCCTCAAGAGCATGTTGAAGAAGGTGATCGACCTTGATGGGAAGAACTGGGACCAGCTCCTGCCACATGTGCTGTTCACCATCCGGGAGGTACCCCAGGCCTCCACTGGGTTCTCCCCGTTCGAGCTGCTGTATGGGAGGAGACCGAGGGGGCTGCTCAACCTGGCCAAGGAAGTCTGGGAGAGCCGTCCCTCTCCCCACCACTCCGTCATCAAACACGTGGAGGGGATGAAGAAGAGGCTGGCCCAGATCTGGCCGGTGGGGCGGACGCACCTGGAACAGGTCCAGGTGTACAACAGGGGGGCCCAGGTGTGTACCTTCCAGCTAGGTGAGAAGGTACTGGTCCTAATCCCCTCATCTGAATGCAAGTTCCTGGCCAAGTGGCAGGGGCCTTACGAGGTGGTTGAGCAGGTGGGGAAGGGGAACTATGTGGTAAGACAGCCGGGGAGACGGAAACCTACGCAGCTCTACCATATCAATCTGCTTAAAAAGTGGCACTCTCACCCTGTCCCACAGGCCGGTCCAGTGTTTCTACCCACTCTCCCCCCCCCCTGAGGTTCCAATGGGGGCCATGCTGGGGCCCAGCCAGCAGCAGGATCTCCGTGAAGTGGTCCTGCAGCACCAGGACGTCTTCTCAGAGCCGCCTGGGCGAACTACAGTGACGACTCACGACATCAACACCGAGCCAGGGGTGATCGTCCGGGTGAGGCCGTACTGGGTCCCAGAGGTGAGGCGGACAGCGATTCAGGAGGAGGTAGAAAAGATGCTGAAGTTGGGGGTGATAGAGGAGTCTCAGAGCCATTGGTCTAGCCCCATAGTCCTTGTATCTAAGCCAGATGGGACTTTTAGGTTTTGCAATGATTTCAGGCAGCTGAATGCAGTGTCCAGGTTTGACGCCTATCCCATGCCCCGGGTAGACGAGCTCATTGAGCGGCTAGGGCCAGCCCATTTCATTACAACCCTGGACTTAACTAAAGGCTATTGGCAGGTTCCCCTGACGCCGGCTGCAAGGGAGAAGACGGCGTTTGCGACCCCAACCGGGCTGTACCAATACACCGTACTCCCGTTCGGGGTAAATGGGGCCCCCGCCACCTTCCAGTGGATGATGGACCGGGTCCTGGGTCCTCACCAGACCTACGCCGCGGCCTACCTGGACGACACAGTGCCACCTGGGGGGGTCACCTGACCCACCTGCGAGCCATCCTGGGGGCCCTGAGGGCCGCGGGCCTCACAGCCAACCTGCGGAAGTGCCGCCTTGGGGTTGGGGAAGCCTCGTACCTGGGCTACCGGGTGGGACAAGGCAACGTGTGGCCCCAGGAACCGAAGCTGGAGGCCATCAGGGAGTGGCCCCACCCTCTGATGAAAAAACAGGTGAAGTCGTTCCTTGGACTGGTGGGGTACTACCAGAGGTTCATCCCCCAGTACGCAACCCTGGCCAGCCCGCTCCACGACCTCACCAAGAAGAACCTACCTGACCGCGTTCTCTGGACCAGAGAAGCGGAGGAGGCCTTCACCATGTTCAGGCAAGCCCTCTGCTCTGATTCAGTACTGGTTACCCCTGATTTTGCCCTGCCTTTTGTTGTCCAAACTGATGCTTCAGCCATAGGGGTGGGAGCAGTCCTCTCCCAGGTGAAGGATGGAGAGGAGCATCCGGTGACCTACGTAAGCCGCAAGTTCCTGCCCCATGAGTGGGCCTACTCCACGGTAGAGAAGGAGGCATTAGCCATCAAGTGGGCAGTGGAGAAGCTCCGCTACTACCTCCTGGGGAGATGCTTCGACCTCGTCACGGACCACGCTCCGCTCCGGTGGATGGCCGCCGTCAAGGACATGAACGAGCGGGTAACACGATGGTTCCTTATGTTGCAGGATTAGTTTCAGAGTGGTGCACCGCCCGAGACGGGAGAACGCCGACGCCCTGTCCCGCCGCGATGCCTTCCTCTGGGCCATACATGGGGACCCTGGCTTCCTTCTTGGGAGGGGGAGTTGTGACAACCCCGGTGTCAGCCCAGCTTCTGCACCATGGCCAGCGACCCAACACAACCCAGAAATACACCTGTACCCACTTCCCCCCTCAACGGGAGGGAGACTGAGCGACACACCTGGCCCCAATCAGAGGCTGATGAGGAGCCCAAGGATAAAAGGGAGCCAGAGACAGCCGCCAGGGGCCGAGAGAGGTAGCAATAATTGCGTTGGCTGCCCAGCGTAGGAGCCAAGGAAGACGGGAGCCAGCCGGCTGAGACGAGGAGCAGTACTCGTGTTGAGCGTTTTTCGGTTGGTCTTTTGAATAAATGCCCACAGCGGGCCAACCTGCCGACGGTCTCTGTTTCGTTGTTGGGTCGGGTGCTAAAGTTCCCCCCGTGGTTGTCACAATATATATATATATAACTTTGTTAAAAGAAACACTCAACGATAGGGATAGTGCTCAACAAATAAGGCACAAAATAATCCAGTTAGTCAAGTAAATTCTCTGACAGAAACTCATAGAGAATTTATTTGACTAACTGGATTATACACACACACACACACACACATGTATATATATATACATCCATTAGCTGAACCACATATTCTGTTCTCAGGGTCGCGGGGATGCTGGAGCCTATTCCAACAGTCACTGGGTGGCAGGCGGGGAGACACCCTGGACAGGTCGCCAGGCCATCACAGGGCCGAAACACACACACACAGGGACAATTTAGTATGGCCGATTCACCTGACTTGCATGTCTTTGGACTGTGGGAGGAAACCCAGAAAATGCAAATTCCACACAGAGGACGACCCGGGATGACCCACCAAGGTTGGACTACCCGGGGCTCGAACCCAGGACTTTCTTGCTATACATAATATATGTGTGTGTGTGTGTGTGTGTGTGTGTGTGTGTGTATATATATATATATATATATATATATATATATATATATATATATATATATATATATATATATATATATATATATAGTATATATCAATGATGATGACAATGCCGGAACGATCTCCACCCTCCTTGACAACATGCATAAGGCACACAGAGCTGCCCTCAGCAACCCACCATCCCAACCTCTCAAGAAAAAATGGCATGACCTCCGCTCTGAGGCCCAAGCAACTCTGCAGAATCTGCAAAATGAGTGGTGGATTTTGAAAGCCAATGAAATCCAGGCTCATGCAGACAGGAACGACATGCATGGTTTCTATGATGCAGTTAAGGCCATCTATGGCCCCAGAAACTGCTCCTTGACACCCGTTAGGTCTGCTGATGGAACAACTCTCATCAAGGATCAGGCCCTGTTAGTGGAGTGGTGGGCCGAGCATTTTAACACCCTGCTCAACCAGCCCACCCCAGTGGACTCAACTGTACTGGCAGAGCTCCCTGAACAGCCTACCTTGCAAGACCTAGACCTCCCACCATCTTTTAAAGAAATCCTACATGCAGTCAAGACCCTGAAAAACAACAAAACCCCTGGAACTGATAATATTCCAGCTGAAATCCTCAAGGAAGGAGGCTATCTCTGTACGAGGACACTGTATCTCTATATCCTTGAGGTGTGGAGTCACGAGTGTGTCCCCCCAACAGTGGAAAGATGCCAACATTGTGGCCATTTATAAAAACAAAGGAGACAAATCAATCTGCTCCAACAGTAGGGGTATTTCACTACTGGCCATTGCCGGAAAGGTTCTAGCCAAGATCATGCTCCACAGACTAACACTCGCAATAGCCGAACGGGTCATACCAGAGTCACAATGCGGCTTCCAAAAGGATAGAGGGACCGTTGACATGATCTTTGTCACACACCAGCTCCAGGAGAAATGCTGAGAACAGCACAAGGATCTATACATAGCATTCATAGAGCTCTCAAAAGCATTTGATACAGTTAACTGGGCCCTGCTGTGGCAAGTCCTGAAGAAATTTGGATGTCCACCCAAGTTTCTCACCATTCTTGGACAGTTTCACTCAGGATTGATGGCCGGAGTGGTAGTGGGGAACCACAGTTCTGAGCCCTTTGGTGTGCAGACTGGAGTCAGACAAGGCTGTGTGCTAGCCCCAGTCCTGTTCAATATCTTCTTAGTCTCTGTTACAACACTGCTACGAAGGAGGTTGGAGAAGCAGGCTGGAGTTACCATTGACTTCAGGCTCGATGGAAACTTATTCAACATCAGGAGGTTTCAGGCAACCACCAAGTTGACCTCTGAGAACATTATTGAGCTACAGTATGCCAACGATTGTGCCCTGGTAGCTCACACACCAGAAGCCCTACAAAACACTCTGTTGGCAGTTGTAACTGCATACAGGAGAACGGGACTGTTTATCAACACCCAAAAGACAGAGGTAATCTGTCAGTTGACTGCCGGCCTCCCAAACCACTCAACAACCTTCACAGCAGAAGGGCAACAACTGGCCACTGTTACTGCTTTCAAATATCTGGGAAGTATGCTATCTGACACCTGCACAATGGACAATGAGATTCAGCACCGCCTCAAACAAGTCTCAACATCTTTTGGCCGTCTAAGGAGAAGGGTTTTCCAAAACAGCAACCTCAATCTCCACACCGAAGTGCTTGTTTACAGGGAAGTGTGCATCTCCACACTACTCTATGGATGTGAGGCATGGACCATCTACAGCCACCATCTCAGAAGCCTGGAGGCCTTCCGTGTGAGATGTCTCCAGAGGATCCTCGGCATTACTTGGGAGGACAGAGTGCCACACACAGAGGTGTTGGAGCAGGCAGGCAGCTGCAGCATGGATTCTACCCTAAACCACCATCAACTCAGGTGGCTTGGGCATGTTATTCGCATGCCCAGCGAACAACTCCCACGTAAAGTCCTCTACGGCCAACTACGCCTCGGTCAACGCACTGCTGGTTGGCAGAAGACGCGGTTCAAAGACCAAATAAAGACCACACTGAAAAGATGTCAGATCAATCCCTCTTCTTTGGAGGAATTTGCTTCCTGCCGCACAACCTGGCGCTCTCACATCTCAGAGGGAGTGAAGTATATGGAAAACCAGCGCACACAACAACGTGTAGCAAAGCGTGCGAAGAGGCATGCTCGCAAAGCTACCCCTACCCCCTCCAGCACCACTTTTACATGCCCGGTCTGCAACCGCAACTGTGCATCCAGGATCGGACTATTCAGCCACCAAAGGACCCACAAATAGGAGAAGATGGTCATCATCGGACACGATGGACAACCAGCAAGCAAGCATATAGATATATATAGTATATATATAGTGTATATATATATATATATATATATATATATATATATATATATATATATATATATACACTACCGTTCAAAAGTTTGGGATCACATTGAAATGTCCATATTTTTGAAGGAAAAGCACTGTATTTTTCAATGAAGATAACTTTAAACTAGTCTTAACTTTAAAGAAATACACTCTATACATTGCTAATGTGGTAAATGACTATTCTAGCTGCAAATGTCTGGTTTTTGGTGCAATATCTACATAGGTGTATAGAGGCCCATTTCAAGCAACTATCACTCCAGTGTTCTAATGGTACAATGTGTTTGCTCATTGGCTCAGAAGGCTAAGTGATGATTAGAAAACCCTTGTGCAATCATGTTCACACATCTGAAAACAGTTTAGCTCGTTACAGAAGCTACAAAACTGACCTTCCTTTGAGCAGATTGGGTTTCTGGAGCATCACATTTGTGGGGTCAATTAAACGCTCAAAATGGCCAGAAAAAGAGAACTTTCATCTGAAACTTGACAGTCTATTCTTGTTCTTAGAAATGAAGGCTATTCCATGCGAGAAATTGCTAAGAAATTGAAGATTTCCTACACCGGTGTGTACTACTCCCTTCAGAGGACAGCACAAACAGGCTCTAACCAGAGTAGAAAAAGAAGTGGGAGGCGGCGTTGCACAACTGAGCAAGAAGATAAGTACATTAGAGTCTCTAGTTTGAGAAACAGACGCCTCACAGGTCCCCAACTGGCATCTTCATTAAATAGTACCCGCAAAACACCAGTGTCAACATCTACAGTGAAGAGGCGACTGCGGGATTCTGGGCTTGAGGGCAGAGTGGCAAAGAAAAAGCCATATCTGAGACCGACCAATAAAAGAAAAAGATTAAGATGGGCAAAAGAACACAGACATTGGACAGAGGAAGACTGGAAAAAAGTGTTGTGGACGGATGAATCCAAGTTTGAGGTGTTTGGATCACAAAGAAGAACGTTTGTGAGACGCAGAACAAATGAAAAGATGCTGGAAGAATGCCTGACGCCATCTGTTAAGCATGGTGGAGGTAATGTGATGGTCTGGGGTTGCTTTGGTGCTGGTAAGGTGGGAGATTTGTACAGGGTAAAAGGGATTCTGAATAAGGAAGGCTATCACTCCATTTTGCAACGCCATGCCATACCCAGTGGACAGCGCTTGATTGGAGCCAATTTCATCCTACAACAGGGCAATGACCCTAAACACACCTCCAAATTGTGCAAGAACTATTTAGAGCAGAAGCAGGCAGCTGGTATGCTATCGGTAATGGAGTGGCCAGCGCAGTCACCAGATCTGAACCCCATTGAGCTGTTGTGGGAGCAGCTTGACCGTATGGTACGCAAGAAGTGCCCATCCAACCAATCCAACTTGTGGGAGCTGCTTCTGGAAGCGTGGGGTGCAATTTCTCCAGATTACCTCAACAAATTAACAGCTAGAATGCCAAAGGTCTGCAATGCTGTAATTGCTGCAAATGGAGGATTCTTTGACGAAAGCAAAGTTTGATGTAAAAAAAATCTTATTTCAAATACAAATCATTATTTCTAACCTTGTCAATGTCTTGACTCTATTTTCTATTCATTTCACAACATATGGTGGTGAATAAGTGTGACTTTTCATGGAAAACACAAAATTGTTTGGGTGATCCCAAACTTTTGAACGGTAGTGTATATATATATAGTATATATATATATATATATATATATATATATATATATATATATATATACTATATATATATATACTATATATAAAGATAGATGTAGGAAAAAAACTTTCATTATATTACTTTTACTATATTCAGCATAAGTAATGATGTTTGTGGGGAAAGGACAATGTTCTCTCCTTCCTCCAAACTGAGCAGTGATGAGCTATGGAGCGAGACCTTTAATCTGTAATGGTTTCAGGTGAAACATTTGTCGCTGATGGCAGAACACAACACTGCTGGCACTTGAGAATACAACTCTTTTAAAACCAATGCAAATAATATTGTTTTTGGTACTTTTAGCTGAATGGGTTTTATTTTTAGTTCACACAAGATATCATGAGATTTTGTGTCATAGTCACGAAATTTAATCTATGAAATCGTGCTGGGGGACACGATGTTACCGAAATTTTCTTGTCTGGCACCACGAAGTTGTATCCAATGCATTCCTATGGGCCGAGTTTTTCTTGCGCGAGTCGCGTTATCAAGATGCTGGCTCTGGCTGGTCTGGCCTCCTAAACGCGCAAGACAAACTTGGCCCATACAACTTCGTGGTGCCGGACAAGAAAATTTCAGTGACATCGTGTCCTCCAGCACGATTTCATAGATTAAATTTCGTGACTATGACACAAAATCTCGTGATACTGGGCGGCAGTACCAACAATGCAGTGTCTTTGTCCATGTCTATGTCTAAGTTTGTGTCGTTTGTGAAGTTTTTATTTTGATCTTAGATTTTTTTTTCCATTAAATGGCTGGGAGAACTAGCGTTGGATCGGCTGTGAGGGCTTCGTCTGCCACGTCCGGTGGGCCCAAGGACCACGGCCTTGCCTGGAGCTGCGCCCGAAAAGGAAACACCGAGGGCGGTCTGATGGGACGCGGAAGCAGGGCAGGCTAAGCTAACTGCTAGCCCATGCAGAATGGCAGTTCCGATAACACCGAGGGCGGTCTGGCGGCAGCCTTGCCTCGCGTTAACTGTGTTTTAGTGTCGTCGTGGGGAGTGCGAGGAGGTGTGTCGAGGGTGTCCGGCTGAGAGAACTGGTGTTGGATCGGATGGGGGAGTCTGGTCTGCTGCGTCCGGTGGGCTCTAGGCCCTGCCTAGAGCTGCACCCGAAGAGGAAGCACCGAGGGCGGGCAGTGCGTCCTTGACAGCAGGGCAGGCTACGCTAACTGCTAGCCCATGCAGACAGGTAGTTCCGACAGTCATCCTGGCTGGCGTTCGCAAACTGGACAGTGAATTTTTTGGACTGTGTTGCACTGAGTGGACTGTGTTGTTAACTGTTCCTTTTTTGCTTTGTTCTCGCTGTTTTTGTATGTTTTTGGTGGTGTCGTTTTTGGACATTTTGGATGTGTGTTTTTATCTTTTGTGTCACACTGCTGTGGGCTGGGTGAAGCAAAATTTCGTTTCTTTTGTGTATGCAAGTACACGAAAGAAATTACAATATTTTGTCCCTGATTCCTGATATATATAGTGAAGCAGTATTTGGTTATTATGCATCATATTGCTGGATCAGACTTCTAAATGATGCAAAACTCGCCCTAACTGACCACTTTTAAAACTGGGCCCAAACATAATAATAATGATAATAGTGTGACGTGCATGGATAAGTAGACACGTTGGCCCTTGGCTAATGGGTCAGAGTCTTTAGTTGACTGGTTAACGTTTTCGTTTGCGGAGCGGGAAATACGGGTTTGCGTCCCGGCTGTGGCAGTTCCCGGACTGCCCCCCGAATTCGCTACATTGGTGTCAGAAGTGGGATGGTGAGACCGTAAGGCCATCGAAAGCGTATGCGCCAAGAGGCGTGAGCGAGTTGAAAGAGGGGGGTAGTGTAACATGCATGGATAAGTAGACGCGTTGGCCCTTGGTTAAGGGGTCGGACCCTTTAGTCGACTGCTTAACGTTGTCGCTTGCGGAACGGGAGATACGGGTTCGCGTCCCGGCTGTGCCGGTTCCCGGACTGCTCCCTGAATTCGCTATAACAATAAACACTTTTTTTTAAGGCGCCTTTCATGACACTCAGGGTCACCCTACATCAAATACAATAACACAAAGCAATAAAAAAAACCGTTACTGCAATCAACAATAAAAATGCACAATAAGCAATAGAGCATACATCAGCAGGAGTTAAAAAAAAAGATTAATTTGATGCCGTGTTCACCATTGCATTCAACTGAGCCTTCAGCCTGCTGACAGTTGCACTTTGACCCTTTTTAACTTTTTACCTTTTAATTTCTTTTTTAATTTCTTTTTATCTTATGTTATCTTTTTTAAATTTCTTTTTATCCTATTGTGCATTTCTTATTTAATGTCTTTTTATGCCTTATCACTTTATGTCTTTTCATGCCATCACTTTGGATGGTCATGAAATGTGCTGTACAAATAAGCTTGCCTTGACTGAGACAGAGAAACACACTATGCTTTGTTTTAACACATTATGTCAGAGCAAAGGTTTGGTTATTTGTCATTCACTACATGCAACGTGACACCAGTCAACAACTTAAAGTTATACTGACATCAAAATCTGAAAATTCCTATTCATAGGCTATTTTCCGAGTTGGAATGTGACCACGGAGAACTTCAGTGGCCAAAACAGTGCGTCTGTGGCCGCTCAAGAGAGATCTGTGATTGACTGTAGATGGTGTCCAATTATAAATTGTGCCGGTGGATACGTAGACACCAGTCAATTTGCATATAGGGTTACAAACTACGTATGAGAGCTGTGGATAACTGGATCCATGTCAAACATCACCGTAACTGTGTGTTATTGTTGTTTGTAACAGATTTTGAGTTATGAAGTCAAAATGCTCACCGAATTGTGATATTAATCGATGGTTATCGGTCAGTTATCATGTCGGCGGACATGAGCGGTATGAGCAGTAGCAGTAGCGCGGTGACTTTTGACATGGATTTGCCCACCCAGGAAGACAATAGTCAAAACCAAACCTATTTTCTGTTATGATTCAAACTCCCAATGTTAAAAAAAATGTGTGTCAGTCTCTCTTTAAAGGACACCTATGTATGGTATGCTTACAATGTGTTAACGTAGAACAAGTGGTGTGATGGGGTGGAGGTGGGGCAGTAGTCAGGTAAACTGATATTCCCTAGTTTTTGCTTTTTAAAGCTGTACCAGTTGATAAGGGAGAATGAACTCATAATTTGTACTTTATCCCCGTCTCTCATCCATTAATTACCCTTAGTTCATGTTTCAGTGTATGACATATAGGAAAAAGTATTTCAGTAAAAAAACAAAAACAAAAAACAACTGACAAGTATCAACTGAATCATCTAAGTACCCTTGTACCCTTTGCCAGACCTCACAATGCAATCTGCCCCCTGTGAAAGTCATGGTCAAGGCTGGTGCAGCACAGTTTTACTCACAGACTCCATCAGTCTTGTCTGCGGTGCGTGTCCACGCCACCTGCCGTGTCTCCATGATGACCTGCACGGTGAGCCGCTCCGCCTTCTGCCGGAACACCGTCATGACGACGCCCATCTCCAGGTCTCGTTTGATCAGACTCTTCTTGTACTCCGTCATTTCCCCCTGTTGCCCCCAATGAGCCATCTCTGCTGCTGTTGGACGAGGCAGATAGAGAAAAAGAGACAGACAGACAGACAGACAGACAGACAGACAGACAGACAGAGAGAAGAAGGACAGACGAGAGGGGAACAGAAAGAGAAAATGAAAGGTTGAGGTTTACCACATACGTGCGCTCATTTTACAAATGGACTACTGATTCAAATCTTAGTCCGGAATTCTCTTAAGTCCTGCTTTATTTTGCACATAAAGGTCATAACCAGTAGGCCAAATCAACCCCCTCTGTGTCATCCGGGCTACATCTGCAAGGTACAGTACTGAAATATTCTAACTGCTGATACACTTTTGTAGTCTGAAAAAAAGAAAATGACCAGGTTGGAATAATACTCTAATACTTTTTACCACTGATGATTCCCACGTTGACTCCACATCACTATTCCGTCCCTCCACAGGTGCCATTATTAAAGCCCAGATCCCCTGTTCGTAATTTAGCTCTTTTTTTAACCTTTGTCCGATGTTGTCTTGTCAAAAGAAAATATGCCATTGCAACCTAAAATGACTTTGTGGGGTTTTATGACTAGAAAGGGCTGCAGTAATAGTGTGTGTGTGCGTGCGTGCGTGTGTGCGCGCGAGAGAGAGAGAGAGAGAGAGAGAGACAGAGAGAGAGAGAGAGAGAGAGAGAGAGAGAGAGAGAGAGAGAGAGAGAGAGAGAGAGAGAGAGAGAGAGAGAGGGTAAAGAATTTAAATTGCAAATTAGCAGCAGTTAGATATGAAGCTAAGACTAAAACAGAGAGAGGACTGTTGAGTTACATTTGAATGGGAAGGTGTGATGAACTGTATACTGCCTATTTCTAGTAGGTTTTCAAGTAACAAGAATAGTTTTTTGTTTTGTTTTGTTTTGTTTTGTGATCGTAGCTTGTCAAACTATTTAATGTTTCCGAGAAACAAACCAGAAAAGCACAACTCTCGCTCCTTTGGCCTTTCTGAAGAAGTCTCTCATTGTGACAACTTATGCGGAAATAAGCGTATCAAACAAATTATTCCTCCCACCCTCCGGGGAGCATTCAGAATATTGCTTTGACAGTTTTTTTCTCAACTAGAAAATGCCATCTAGTTATTTCAGATATGATTTGGAACAATTGCAAAGCCGTGGTAGAAAATATCAAGGCAAAAATGTTCATATTCCCCCATTTTACTTATTGCCTCAATTCGTGTTTTGCATGTAAAAAAAATCAAGAGACTATAACCCTTCAATAGCTCATTGGTCTGAAGAACAGTTAAATATATAATGATGGCACAGATATTGCACTATTTCCATAGTCAGACTCATTTTATCCTGTACAGGTGCCGTCCCTAGGGATAGCTGCAGTGTTATTTACTCCTACACATTTCCTCATACTGGTAGTGCACTTAAACACACATAGCCTAGCTACAAACTCACTCACGCGCACGCACAGAGAGAGAGAGAGAGAGGGGGGGGTGAGCAATGCTCATATACAACCAGTTTTTTGGCCAATATACAACAGGGGGCCATGTTCCCTCAGTTGACGTTGTCCTCCATCGGGTACCACACGGCAATCGCAAGGGCCACGGGAGTGCATGTACAACACATAATCTGCAAACCTATATTCCCCCAAATAGTCCACTCTGGTAACAACTAACTACACCTCTTCATTGTTCATCAGTGGGGTAGTTAGAAATGAATTGATAGTTAGAAACGAAACGACACAACCATCAGCGGCCTATTACAGATATATGTCAGAGAGGGCATGAAACGCATCGGTGGCTTGAGAGCCGGTCGTCCCTCTTGTCACTTGTGGCTAGAAGCGAACGCTTTCCGAGTGTCTTCTCTCATTTCGGCACACTAAAACTTAAGACGTTCGGAATGTTGGATTGGTTTACACATATTTATATCATAATCATCTTTAATTTAAATAGGCTAAAATACATCTATACATTAATTACAGTTAGCATAAAATACTGTAACTCGTGGTGCACGATCGAGTTGACTCGTCACTCACCATTATCATCATCATCATCATCATCATCACCACCACCATCATCATCACTATCATCATCTCTAAACAGATAACGCCAGCGTGCCAAAAAAAAAAAAAACAACCGCGGATTTCCCCCGTTGTAGTCACACTGTTGACCGGGTGTGGACAAAACAAGCATGTGCACTTACCCAGTAGACGGACTTCAAACGTTCTCAGCTCTTCAAGGGCGCCGCCTGTTTGAGTCAAATCATGTTTTAAGACTTCTGAAAGAAATGTAAGTTCTACTGCATTTGAAGCCCAGTAAGGACGAGGGCAGCCTCGAAACGGCGAGTTCCTCTATTGGTGTGTACGAGGAAGTAAAACTCAACTTGCATTAGAGGCATAGTGGTAATAAAAATATCCGGAAGCAGGGACAGTATCTATGCAAACTCCCGTTCCCTCGGACGGAAGAGCGTTTGGCAACTCGCTGCAGCTTTTCAGTTGTCAAGGGGGGTGTCCACAGAAGTTACTGCCTCGTAATGAGCCGTCTCGTAATACACCCAAGTTTCGGCTCGCTGAATGACGATTGTACCGAAAGTCATGTGCACGTTTGATGTGACTGCAGCTGTGATGCTGAACGGGGCACCTGCAGGAAGAGCGCACAGCGCGCTAGTTTCTCTAAAAGGCCTCTTCTTTGACGTAAACAGGAATGGTGTTGAAAAGGAGCTGGTAATATCTGGGAGGTGGGTTTGCAAATATGAATCTGTCTCCAGGATTATTCCCAATCCCATAGAGTTTTAATGTGATATGTTTGTCGCTATGCAAACAATAAGGCCTACGTGCACGACTTCCAACACTTTTTCTTTTTTTTGTGGCTTCATACCCGCTGTGCAAATGCTGTAGGCAGATTTGCATATGTAACTTCACTGGCCATAGTTGTTTGCATAGTTAAGAGAGAAGATATGGTGTGGATACTGCAGTCCTATCATTGTCCCAATGCCCATGCGCAGTTTGAGTCAAGAGACCGCGGACAAGGAACTTCAGTTTCACCCAGGCAAAAATGTTATCACTAGACGAGATACAAATACAAATAAAAGAACACACACACACACACACAAAATAATCTTATCAAATTTCAAATACTTAATCTGGTAATAATTTCATCAATGAAAGCCATGGAACAGTAAAATCAACATTTTAATGGGTGTGCTTCCATTAGACAAATCTCAAAAATTTGCTTTGTATCACCTTTTATCCAGTTGTTTAAAATACTACATACAATAGGAGAGAGTATTCCCGATGCAGTTCTGTTAGGAAGCCCCTGGCTGCAGAAGTGAAACAGGTCTGTATCTCGGGTAGATTGTATAACTGTCAAACCACACATCTTATACATATCCTATCATTAAGTGTAAATAAATAGGGGGTTAGGGGGAGTGGCGTTTGCGGAAACATCTCAGAAAGTGTGCTTAACTCAGTGACACTTTTCAGGTCATACATTCATGTACATACCTTCACTATAGGCTAAAACGTTAACTAGTCCTTTAGCAGCACCCTTACAGGTTTAATAAAACATGAGAGCAACTTTCCTGCGACTGTATGTTAAAAACAGGCTCATTTGATCATATGTGTACTTAATTGTCTTAAAAAAACAGCAGTGAAATAATCTTTATTCCATTGCCTTACAATAGTTAAAAACTAGTCGTTAAGCAAATTATCTTGATCCCTCAGTCTTTAAAACGCTTGACCTTATTGATCACCCTTTTCCAAATGACCAACAATGGAAATAGGAAACTCTTAATGTGCCGAAGTAGTTGTGAAAGATCAGGTTCAGGCCAAATCTGAATTCCTCATGCTTCCTCCTGGTCTTCCTCTGGTTCTCTGAGTCCCTGGCTGTGAAGAGTCTTCCCCGTCATCTCCATCATAGCCTGGACCTCTAGATCCGCATCCAGGATACTCCTCTTATTCGCCGCCCCCTCAACCTGAAGCACAAGCACAGATCATTATATATTATCATTTCATTTCAGTCTCTCTCCTGTCTTCCCTGTCAATTTTCACTGTATTCTGATTAAGAAAAAAAAAGAGCCTAAAAATATATATTGGGGGGGAGAGAAATTACACTGACCTCCTCTGGTTCAGGGGGTTTGCCAACTCCCCACACTTCCATGGAGTCCAGAGTGAAGTCCTCCTCTCCAGAGAGTTGAGGACTGCCATAGGTGGTGCATTTGGGTCGTGCTCGGCTGTGGCCATGGCCAAAGTCACTATCCAGCCACAAGCCAAAATAACCATGCTGTCCGCCCATACCCTTGTACAGACACGAGGATAGAAATTCAGAATACCATCAGACAGATGGGGGTATTTATTTAGCAGGATTAAAAACACATCAGCTAAAATTTTGAATTCTGGATGATTATTTATGGTATATGAGATAAGATATGGAACTCATTCCCATTAAACTGTGGGGGTATACCAAATACAATGAAACTGATGCACCATATACTACAATAAATACCATGTACTGGTGTGAGGGAAAATCAGCTGGCAATGCCAGACAAACCAGAAAATAAAGTGCATGTTTGAAACAACACACAACCCATTCACTACTTAACATCACACCTGAACTAATTCTCCCAGGTTATAAAGCTGCTTTCTCCAGTCAACTTTTAACTGGAGTTTAAAAGTCTGGACTCTATACATCAACTTTTAAATGACTGGATGCATAGAAAAGTATACAATAACGCAACAGTGATGCACTTATATGCACCTTACATGTTATGCACATTACATTGTTACGGTATCATGTACTTTTCTACATTGTACATATAATGTATGAATTCATGTGTACATAGTCTATGTAGGTCTCCCCCCCTTTTTTTTCTGGGTGGTGTGTTCTTGTGTCGTTTGTGTTAAGGCAGAGAGAGCCAGAGCACAAGAATGTAATTGTATTCCAATACACGGGTTAATGAAGTTGAACTTGAAATGCTGGCTCATGATGTTTATTTCGTACTCAGAGCCTCATTTTATGTCTCCATGATCTCCTTGGAAAACGTAATTGTGCTCAGTGAACAACACTGTTTAAATCAGCCAATTGAGACAGGTCTGAAAATTAGCCACAAGTGAGTATATATTATCATAGTGTCAAAGTAATGTAGCCCCACCAGGCCATTAGGCATGGTCTGCTGATTCTGATTGAGGTACATGAAGTGTTGGTTATATCCTGTAGAGGTGTACACACACAGCCTGGGGAACACAGTGAACAGGAAGCATCTGGAGTCTCCTGTAGATAGAGATGCCCACATAAACAGATGTATACACACACACACACACACACACACACACACACACACACACACACACACACACACAAATTATTATAAACTATGTACTATTTATACATACTGTATATATACAAATAAGTCAGGCAACCACCCAGAGCATTCGCACCAGCAATACTACCTCTTTGGTCTACCATTTTTATCAATACATCGGTTTTAATACACATCAAGGGTCGACATTCCTTTACAACATTGTTCATCTTTCATTCACCTTGAAATTGTGGTTTGATCTCCCAGGTGTGGGAAGCGAAGCCCCCAAAGACATGCTGCTTGGTGTCTCTGATAAGCAGCAGGGTGGGTCCACGCTTTGTAAGGCTAGCCACCATCCGAGTGAAGCTTTCTCCATGCAATCTTGTGGAAAACAGAAGTGTCCAGGGGGCACGGAAGCTGTCTGGCAACTTGAGTATTAGGAGATAAGGGAGATGGGGTAGTAACCTAATTTCAACATGCTTTAATGGCAGTAGTATTACATGAACCAAAGACATGCAGATATATTTTAATCATTGATATAATATCGATAAAGACAACAGACATTTATAACTAGACAAATAGAAACTAATTTGTCTATCACAGACAGCTTTTTAAGTGTGTATAGAAAGTGTTAAAATAGGTGTCATCAACCTTGAAAGACCCAGCATGTCTATTTCAAAGTGTAGACAAAATATACATATACATACACTACAACATATACAGATAATATTATAACTGCAGCATGCAAAAGTGTTCCACTGAACCCTTAAAGCAAGGGATTTCCCTGCCAAGCTATGGTTTTATTTATATTGGTTATAATAGTAAGTTTTGGTTTTAAATGCTAGAAATTATGTGTCATTATGAGGACATGAGTTCCGACAGTCATTCTGGCTGGTGTTCATTCTCCTAGACAGTGATTTTTTATTTATTTTTTGGTTTACATATATGTGTTAGTTTGGATATGTATGTGTTTTTGTAGTTCTTATAGTTTTTGGATATGTGTTTGTCTTTGTCTTTGTGTTGCACTGCTGTGGGCTGGGGGAAACGATGCAACTTGATTGATTGATTGATTGACTGATTGATTGATTGATTGATGTTTCGTTTCATGTGCACAAGTGCATGAAATTAAATGACAAATTAAGTGTTTCTGATTCTGATTTCTGATTCTTCTGACCACTGACCTGTGGTGCCAGGAACATGAGGGTTGGCAGGTCTAATAAACACCTCAGTTCTTTCCAGGGGGTCTCCCTGCATGTGGGCAGCAGGGTAAGAGATGGCCTGGAGGTCAGAGCCACATTCAGGCCCTCTGCTACCAGTATTTCCAGGTACACAGCTATCTGAGACACACGGAAGAGCCAGTCCTCCAGACAGCCAACATCACAACTCCCTTGATCTGAGGAGAGGTAAAGAGGGAGGGAGGGTGAGTCGTTGGGGGAGGAGAGGAAAAGTGAGTGGAGAAGACCATTCATTTACCCGAGGGTTTGAGTTCAGAGCACATCTGCTCAGCCAGGAGTTTGACACTCAAGGAACCATCACCCATCCTTTCTGGCTTCCAACCCTGCAGGCGCCCCCTGTGGACCAGAATCTGTACTACAGAAGAGATCAGGTCCTGTAAGCACTGAGTGAGGGAAAGGAAAAGGCAAAGAAACAGAGAGAAAGAGGGAGGAGGTAAGAGTGCAGAAAGAAGTAGGGAGGGAAGGTTATGAAAAAGGAAAAAGGTGTCATGAAAGGAGGTGAAGAGAGCCACACAGGGAAAGCAGAGGGAAATGATTAGCGTGTGATGGAGGGGGATAATAAACAGCAGCACTATGAGAAATAGGGAAAGAGAAATAGAAAGATTAAATTCATCATGTGGGAGTGACTGTATAAGCAATGGATAAGGGCCAACAGGTAAAGATGTTTTTAATAGTAATGACTGTATTTGTATTCACTGATGATATATTGTGGGATAACGTTCCATCTCCTTGTTGAGTGCACAGACAGATGTTTCAAAGATGGAGAGTTGCTTAACTGTTGTTATTACTAATATATGTCAAAATTATATTTTTAACAACGGGTATGGCCCATTTCCCAGCCCTTAAACAACCTCCTGTGTATCTAAATTCCTTACATATGAATATTTATAAAATAATTATTTGTAAGTATCATCTACGGCAGTTGTAATTTTGGGCTTAATGGTTTCTACTCACTTCTGTCACTTGGTCACATGTGACAACCTTTGACCCTGCTGCCCCCTGCTGGGACATAGCCATGACAAGGGGTGCCCTTTCTTCTGCGGTGCCTCGCAGGGCATCTGCTAGGAAGATGACAAGTTGCTCTCGATTCACACCACAACCAGCAGCAGTGCCGGTCTTCACTGGTGCCGTTCCAGGGTCCACACTACACATACCCTGGTAAACTCTCCTTATCATGGAGTCTGAGGCGATGTTCTCCATAGATGACTGTAAGGGATGAAGGAAAAGTTTGGGATACAAGGTTTTTTTCCAGGACATACTATAGCTATGGCTATTACTATGACCAAATTTGCTGTAGTACAGTACAGCAGCAGCATACTGAATATTGAATCAAGGCAGCAATAAAGTGTTTTGTCTTTGTGTTTTGTTTTGTTTTTTAACAAAGGGCTTTTGGCAGCCCCTGCACAGTGGCTCGGGACAAGTTAAACTGTCCCCAAACAAACACAAAGACACGGCAGGGAGAAGGAGAGAATGAGAACCGTGGCTAAACTGTCAGCAGACATCTTGCTTTAGTGTGTTTTTATCTGGCATTTTCAGTCTTGTGTTTTCAATAAGTGGCTGTTGAAACCTCAGCTACCATTATTGTTCATCTCACTGTGTTGAAGAGTCCCAGTGCAGCCCCGATGAAGGCCTGGCTGTCACTGAGTTTTATCACAGGGATAATGTAAAATTAGGATGTAATGTATCCAGGGATACAGAAGTAAACCCGCCATAGTGATATAAACAAAACACTTTTTGCATCCCCTCTAATTAGCAGGACTGAGATTGCTGCTTTTAAGATTAGTAGCACCAAACTGATGAAAGTTATGAGGCAAGGGTCTTTTGAGACAAAAAAAAAGCATAAATAAATACTTTCTGGTAGTAGTTTTGTATTATAATGATAGCAAGCTGATAGTGATAGTTTATCCATCTTTTCATGAGTGTACCACATTATCTCTCGTTAATCCGATCAATTTTTGTGACGATTTCTGACAAAAGTGTGAGTGAGCGAGTGAGTGCTGGGATGACGTTAGTACAAGTAATACTGTCCGTTCGGTCACTTTTTCAAACCATTGTACCTTTAACACTTCCAGTGTCAGAAGCTTCCCCGGCGGTGCTTTGGCCCGGACACCTGCAGAGACACCGCTGCATTGGAGTCGCTCGAAGACTCCCTCGACCATAGGCCGGTCCTCGGTGCGGAATCGGGACAGCCGTTTCTGCACCACCATGCTCTCGGTGTTGCCCATGGTCCCACGTTTCCGTCGGACATACACGCAGTATAAGGTCCCTTACAGGTGAGATGCCGTAACTGGCTAGCTAACAAGACGGTGCGTTTTCAGTTACATGTCTTATGTCACACTCGGATCTGGCACAGAATAAATTGCATTTTGAACGTAATGGACACAAAACACACAACAACACAAAATGCACAAAGCTTTATAGTGTAATTGAGTATTAAACGTATGCGTGGCTGACCTTCTATAAAGTACCGCTAGATTTCCGTTCCAGCATCAACCACTGCATCGCCTGACAGCGAAACGTAAACTTCCGGGACCGAGAAACCATGGAAAACAATAATAACCAATGAGATGATCAAGACTCTCAGCTGTGTGATTTTGATTGGTACATAATGATAAGGGGCGGGTAGAGTGCGTAACGTCTAGGGGTGCATTCAAAGGCGCTACGATTAATTGGGTTTATACCCATGAATTTGTTTTCGATTATAACCTGTTCTACTGTATTGTATTAACTGTGTTCTCTGTTCTGTTCATTGCAGTTCCACATTATATTGTTTCATTTTTATTCTGCTCATATTTATTTGTAAATAGAATAGAATAGAATACAATAGAATAGTGTTTGTCAATCCGGTCCTCGGGCACCACCAGGACTACCGGTTTTCTATTCTGCTTGGTATTTAAATGTATTCACCTGTTGTTCCAGTTATTCCAGTATCCAATCCGAGGTATTTTAGACCTGGGGCAACAGTGATTGTAATTAACTGCCGTCGGAATAAAATACAAACAGTACTGATTCTATTCTATTCCATTCCAGTGGTTCTCAATCTGATCCTGAATTGCCACCAGTACTTTCGATTTTCTGTTCTGACAAGTAGTTGATCTGTTGTTTCAGATGTACAATTTTTTTTTTGCTTCAGGTGTGCGTTGATCTGTTGTTTCAGATGTACAATCATCCTGATCGGATGGAATGAGAATAGAATAGAATAGAATAGAATAGAATAGAATGATACATGCAAACAGCCAAGATTTATAGAACTTTCGAATATATTCCAAAGACTCTTCTGTATGAGCTATAAATGTAATCTACTGAGTAAATTATGTGGTTGAATTAAAATGATAAATTAGTAAAACCAAATGAATTGTTCTTGCACATGACCACCCAATCGACAGTTTGGCTCTGCACTGGAACAATCTAGCAAGACATAAATTAAAGTAACTCATCATTAGGAAGAGCAGTAGGATCGGACGGCTGGGCTGTTGGGGGGGGGGGGTAATAAGATTATCCATTGATGTAGGTTAAACGTTAACCGGGCCGATAATGCACCGTCGGGATAATGAGCGCTGCCTCACCCGTCGTGTACCGTCTGCCGCCACCAGAGTGCGCTCGCGAGCAGAGGGAGACGGACGGATCCGCCGTTCAACCCGCTCACAGACACGGTAGCCGATGAAAAACGCCTTTTAAGGGCATGAGATTTACTGCGCTGGGTGTGTTGCATTGTAATGAAGTCTGAAGCCGTATCAGCCTCTCCGCTATGCCCGCTGAGGTCCGGTCCTGTGTGAAGGGGACGACTTTAACAGGCTGCACGACACCGAGACAGAGGAAGCGGGCCAGACGGTGAAGACCAGCAGAGAAATAAACTAAGAAATTACTCTGCACCTCTTCTGAATCTGACATTTGATTTACATTTCTAGCTTGATTGAATGAATGAATGAATGAATGATTTTTTTTTTTGCTCCACTTGTAATTTACTTTGAGTGGTATCAGATGATGAGCACGAACTCGATCAGATGACGCGGAATGTGAGCAGAAATACAAACCTCACGTGGTGTCAAAAGCCTATAAGCTTATGATCGAAGCTAATTGCAACATCACACAGAAATAAAGCAAATACAAATCCCTGTGCAAATACAGCCAATGAAGTTTACTTTGTGCAGAAATTGTGTGACATGGTGTGTGTGTGTGTGTGTGTGTGTGTGTGTGTGTGTGAGAGAGAGAGAGAGAGAGAGAGAGAGAGAGAGAGAGTGAGAGAGAGTGTGAGAGAGAGAGAGAGAGAGAGAGAGAGAGAGAGAGAGAGAGAGTGAGAGAGAGTGTGAGAGAGAGAGAGAGAGAGAGAGAGAGAGAGAGAGAGAGAGAGAGAGAGAGAGAGAGAGAGAGAGAGAGAAGAGAGAGAGAGAGTTTCTGACAAAACCTACAGCCACTGCAGTACTTCTACCCTCATATCGTTTTAGATAAACTTAACACTAAGTTAAATCTTTGGTTGGCAATCAATAAAACTTGAATTCAACATTTTTATATATATATATTTTACTTCCTTCGATGTAATCCTTCCATATGTGTGTGTGTGTGTGTGTGTGTGTGTGTGTGTGTGTGTGTGTGTGTGTCCAGCATACTGCTGTTGAGTACATGAGTGCACATTAGTGCATGTCACTGTTTCCTCAGAGTATTGCTGAAAATACAACTTCTGTATCTTCTTAACACAGAGCAGTGTGAATGAACCATTTCCTCTTTTTAATCAAGAACCAACACACAGAAGAAGAATAGGGCTTGACTGGTTTAAAACCAGAGGCTTATGAGCAGGAATGCTAAATTGCTTCCCCGGGGTATTCTGCAGAAAGCCAGATGTAGAAAAAGTGACCTGAAAGGCAGGTTTGATTAAAACACTACTAGTTCGTCGGTTAGTCTATAAAAGATGGGATGTTTATTAGAGGGTAAAATATGTCTTTGAAGATAAGTAAGCAATAAATAAGTTCAGTGACAAAAAGATACAAAACCAATTGGCCTAATCAGACTAGTGTATTATTTAGATAAGTCTCTGTCTTCCTGCTCCTGTCTGTCTTTCTCTCTCTTTGTGTTGCCTTTACTCCCCTCATGAATATTTCATGCAAGTACAGACAGAACCGAGTGAAACACATGGTTCATAGACACCGTGTGGCTACACACACGTTCGTAAAAAGAGAATCATGGCTTGATTACTATCTCCGGGAGTCACCGCATTGCTTCTCTCTCTACTGGATCAACTCTCTACAAGCTGAGACTTGAGACTCGACTATCTCTCTCTCTCTCTCTCTCTCTCTCTCTCTCTCTCTCTCTCTCTCTCTCTCTCTCTCTCTCTCTCTCTCTCTCTCTCTCTCTCTCTCTCTCTCTCTCTCTCTCTCTCTCTCTCTCTCTCTCTCTCTCATTAGTTCTTCTTTTCAACTCTTTTTCGCCTCCTCACAGTTGCATCCCTATATGGTAAAAGTCTCACTACTGAGTGACTGCACAGGAAATTCATCTGTGAAGCATCACACACATGTATCACACACACGCACACACACACACACACACACACACACACACACGCACGCACGCACGTACCATTTGTTTCTGTCTTGCTCACGCCATCCTTCATACCCCAACTTAACATGCAAATTTATAGCGCTATAAGTTATCCCCCTTCCAAAGGGCCCGCCTTACTGTGAAAAGCTTAATTCAAGTTATTAAGCTTGACCCAATCAGAATAAACCCCCAACGTGTTCTTGTGATGCCACCGCAAAACAATGTTCAATCCAACTGCAATCCAGATGAGTCACTGTGTGCTCCTCTCTTGTTTTTTGGTCTCACAGCTCAGAGCAGAAGTAGTCATCACCTTTTAGATATGTTGTTTCATTTGTTTTCTTGACCATCACTCTGCTATAATGTCTTCAGTGGAGGCCATCACATAAGCAAGGCTATAAGAGACAGAATGACGACATGAACCAGAACATCACAGGATATTCTACTTTTTCTTTTTATCTAATTTTTTTTTTGGCTTGGCACTTTGTAACACTGTTTTCTAAAGCCTGTGCGTATCTATAAGACTTTTTACATAGACCTGTAGCTTGCCTGCACAACACTTAAGTCAATAACACTTTGAACCTCTTGCACATGTTCCTGTGTGCTTTGCATTTGTGAACACAAGTATTTGAATCAAAGGAAAGCGCTTTTGACTTTTTTGAGGTTTTCTAGTATCTTGAAGTAAACCTAACTCCATCCTCTTTCCCCTCTTTAACCCCTTCACTCGCTCACTTGCATGTGTGCATTTGTTCATTTACGTATGTACCACAATGTACTGCCTCAGATTCCACATAAATGTCATAGCTGAATGTACTTGTAACCCAGGTCAAGATAACCCAGGTTAAAATAACTTACATATAATTACAGTTGAATCGTAATAAATAAATAATCATAATTATTCATTTTGCAAATAAATACTAAACAGTAGATAAGTAATTCATGGTATCAATAAATTCATATTCATATTGTTAGTTCATATTGCTATTTCTTAAAATGCAGCGCGTGCAGTGCTGATTAGCCAATCAGCTGCCTTGCTCGAGAGGGAGAAAGTTCCAGAACTCGCTAGGTTTCAGAACGCCAGGAAAACGCTTGAGAGAAGCCACTAGAACGGGAGCTGAAGATAAAAGATTCTACTTTGAAATAGCAGTGAGCTACAATTGTTTCTTTCTTTATCCAAATTGAGTATTTTATTTGGTTTAATCATCCTCCGGACCCTGGGTTTTGTATTGTGTCCGAGTATCATCCAGGACTTGGTGAGTCAATTGCTAACTAGCCAAACTTTTCCGTTTTCAATGTCTGTGTGCATAGGCTAGTTAAAGCTATAAGTAGCTCAGTTTTATGCTGTAGATCATATTTTGTGTAAAGATTATTGAGGAGCTACGTTTTTCTTTTGTAAACCGAATTCAGAATGTATTTTTCTTTTGTGAAAACCGAATTGATAAGCTAGTTATTTCTAGTTAGGTTTCAGCAGCATGGTGTATTAGCACAGAAAATTGACCTGCGTCACAGCTAGCTACATGCAGCCAGGCTGTAGTAGCATCGTGCACTAGCATAGGAGATTAAACTGCGTCACGTTTTAGCGGTTGGTAGATTGACTATGTCAATCGGTACTTCTTTTGTTTTCTTTTGATTATTTTATTGAGAGATATGTAAACTAATGTCTTTGCATGTGTGATGTGCCTGTTATAATGCAGGCCAGGTTTTTTTTTGGATTGGGAAGATCGCGCTTGGTGTTTCATACCCCAATCTGGAAACAAGACGGCGAGCCACCCATAGGAGACCTGCTGGATCCACGTGGTCTGTCTGCGGCTGCAGACGGCTCATTCTCAGTACAGTAGCCAACAGATTCGAGTACCTGGATTGTGGTAAGACTGAAATTTCCAGTTTGTTACTGCAAAATGCAGTTGGACTCAGTGGAGCAACAACGGACTTTCCAAAAAGGACTGATTATAGCCTACATTGATTATTGATTTTGATTGTTGATCTGATATTGAATTGTTAATTGCTGTATCGGCTGAGTTTATTACTCATTCATACTGTTCATGGGGTAATGCAATTATGTGTTACTTTTGGCATACTGATTTACTGGTTAAGTAACTTAGGTTAATGGAAATTAGAACTGAAACTTAAAGGCCTAATAGAACAAAATGGAACATAAAACAAATTAACATAATTTGTCAACTCAAACAAGAGATAACTTCAAATTAGAATTAAAAGGATCCTAAATTAGAACTAAAATATCTATCTGAAATATCTGAAACTCAAAATAGTGGTTTAGTAAGGGTTAAATCATAAAACAAGAGGTTTCAAGGAATTTATCCATTCTCAGTGTTATTGTGTAATTGTGTATGTTTCTCTGTCTATGTTTACAATTCTTTATATAAAAACCAGCCGGCAGTTCAAACTTTATTCCCTGGTCTGTGGTCTGCAATCATATGATGCTAGTTATAAACTGCTTCTACGAACCTAGAACTGGTCCTAGTCAACTGTCAACATCTACAGTGCTACACCAATGGCGAGCCAGGCAGGAGTGGTTGATAGCTAAATTAAGACAATTAGAGAGTAATTTGAATATTAGCCTACTTGTTCAGACCACCCAGACCTAAAATAGCAAAGTCCAGCCAAGACAAAATGGAAGTAGTAGATAGAGAGAGCATTAAAGTGCCTAACACAGTTATTGTTAGTGGACTCACTGACACAGAGAAAGATGATGATCTAAATGATTTCTTGAGCAGATATGGGCGCATTGAAAGAACAGTTAGGGTAGATGACCCCCAATCTCCATGCCACAAAAATGTAATTGTAGAGTACACGAGTGGAACTGCAGTAAGCGCTCTTGAGCCTTCACTTCCATATGAATATGAGAGCCCAAATCAAGTCACATACCACATTAGAGCCCTATTGAGTGAGTATGTACCGGTTGTGACCAGTGACGCCACCCAGTGCTTTTTCAGTGAACTGCAAAAAGTGGCGAAACTGAGTGGCAGATCCTTTGAAGAGATCCTGCAGGAGCAGCTGTTGAGATGCAGGCAAGCCGCAGCTGCTGAAACAGAGTCAACCCCGAGTGAGCCTACAAATGAGCCTTCCACCTCAGAGATACCAATCGAACCAGCCCAGCCACCAGCCACTGAGCCACAGCAAGTAACCTACCAGGCTGGTCCAGCTAGGACAATGGAGAGGGGTGAATCCTCTGTGAGTGCCACACAGTCCAAGCCATTCATTCAGACTAGAAGAGCTGAAACCCCAAGGATTTCCACAAGTGATGTTAATCCTCCAGAGGTGCAGCGAATGTTTGTGGAACACATAGTGAGAAGTGAAGCATCTACTTCACAGATGAATGTGTAATTCAGACTCAGAGGGTTCTCAGGCAGAAATCAATGTCCTTCTCGCGAGGTAGATTATGAGACATGGTGGAACAGTGTTGAGCTCCTTCTTCAGGACCCAACTCTGTCAGATTTGCAGCGCTCAAGGAAAATCCTTGATAGTCTTGTATCACCAGCAACTGATATTGTGAAACCATTAGGGCCACAAGCCTTACCTACAGCTTACCTCGACCTAGTAGACTCAGCTTTCGGCATTGTAGAAGATGGTGATGAGCTTTTTGCCAAGTTCCTCAATATACTCCAGGATGTCAGAGAGAAGCCATCCCACTACTTGCACCATCTGCAGACAGCCCTTGCCAAAGCAGAGAAAAGAGGTGGTGTATCTGCTAGTGAAGCTGATAAGCATCTTTTGCGTCAGTTCTGTCGAGGAAGCTGGGAAGATGTGCTGATAGCCGACCTCCAGCTTGAACGTAAGAGAGACAACCCACCTCCGTTCGCTGAGTTGCTGTTATAGATACGCATAGAGTAGGATAGGCACACTGCGAAAGAAAGCCGCATGAAAAAACACCTTAGTTTATCAAAGCAAAAGGTCGGTGAACATCTCCTAACTGCAAGCTCCTTTGAAAGTGATGCATCATCAGAGAGTGACATCACTGAACTGAAGAAACAAGTCACTGAGCTGCAAAGTCAACTCGCCCGACTAAACAGGGAAAACCGAGTCAAAAGTCCCTTCTGGAGACAGTGCTGTCGCTGAATTGAAGAAACAGATCACTGAGCTTCACAGCCAGCTCACAATCATGAAACCACAGAAAGAAAAAGGTCAAAGTGGTTAAGAGTGCAAAACATCCAACTACGCACAAAGTATCTCCTCCCACTGCTGACCAGAAGCCCAGAAACAGGCCAAAGCCATGGTATTGTTTCCAGTGTGGTGAGGATGGCCACATTGCATCTGAGTGTCCCAATGATCCAAATCCATCGTTGGTAGCTGCTAAAAGGAAGCAACTAAAGGAGAAACAGTCTCAGTGGAACAGTCAAAATGGTTCAGTCCCTCCCCAGTCTTTAAACTAGGTTCAGCTCTCGTTGTGGGACAAATGAGAGCTAAACAGAGTAACAGTCCCAAAGCCAACAAAAGGTTTTCACACAAGAGATCCACCCCTGTAGAAATACCAGATGGTCTGATCGGAGCCAAGTGCACTGCTCAGGTGTTCATTGATGGACAGGCTTGCAACTGCCTCCTCGATACAGGATCGCAGGTAACCACTGTATCGCAGTCATTTTATGAGAACCACCTCTCCAACTTAGACATCCATCCTTTAAATGAGTTGTTAGAGGTAGAGGCTGCGAACGGTCAAACTGTACCTTATTCAGGCTTTATTGAGGTAGATATCACCTTCACTAAAGACTGTTTCGGTTCTGAAAGCACTGTGACCACTTTCGCATTAGTTGTCCCAGACACACGGTCTAATGCCCAGTCCACACTCTTGATAAGCACCAACACCTTAGACTTAGTGTGTGAAGACTGTCCCACGACAAACACAGATCTCCAAGCCCTCCCATATGGTTATAGGGTTGTCCTAAAAATAATGCAGACTAGTGACAAGCAAAAAGAGAACAGCAGCATAGGGCTAGTGAGACTATCAGGAAAAGAAATTGTCCCTGCAGGTCAAAGCTGTGTGTTGGAAGGGTCAGTTCATGTCAACAGCCAAACTTCAGATAGGTGGATTTTAGTCGAACCCCCTTCATCATCTCACTTACCAGGTGGCCTGTTAGTCACAAACTGTCTACTCAGTCTCCCTGATAAGTCATCAAAAAGGTTACCAGTAGTGCTGCGCAATGAAAGTAAGCATGACATCATCATTCCAGCAGAGTGTCATAGCTGAAATCCATGCTTTGCAGGAAGTAGTGTCGAGTAATCTAAACCCTACTGATACCTCACCCTCAGATAGCCTCCCAAAGCCCTCGGAGAACTTGGAATTAAACTTTGATGGTTCTCCACTGTCAGCCGAATGGAGAGAGAGAGTAGAGCAAAAGCTAAGAGCTATGCCAGAGGTGTTCGTCCAACATGATTCTGACTTTGGTCGAACAGACAAAGTGAAGCACCAGATCAAGTTAAATGATGAGACACCCTTTAAGCACAGACCTCGACCCCTGCATCCACAAGATCTTGACGCTGTGTGGAGACACCTGCAGGAGCTGAGTGAGGCAGGAGTAATCCGGGAGTCTGAGTCGTCCTTCTCTTCACCTATAGTGGTAGTTAGGAAGAAGACCGGAGATGTGAGACTCTGTATCGATTACCGGAAACTAAACCTGCAGATGGGAAGCAGTTGTGCATGTTGTTGTCAGTCGGAAAGGTGATCTTCCAGTTTACACAGTCAGGCCAGAAAACAAAGATGGTCCCCTCAGAACTCAGCACAGAGACCTTGTGTTGCCGTGTGGATTCCTACCAACTCTTGAAGAGGAACCTCCTGCTGTGGCAAACAAACCTCGAAGGCCGAGTACGTGTCAACATCCAGACCCTGATCCTGAGGAGCAAGAGCCAGAGTGTAACTCTGATGAAGAGGATGACTATCCGTTATACCCCTGTCAAATTCCAGTCGTGGAAACCACAAGGTCCACTCAGGAATCTGAGATAAGGATGTCTCCAAGGGAGCAGTCCAATTCTGATAGAGCTCCAGAGAAATCTGATGAAAACGCACCTGAGAATGCAACAACTGTGGAAAGCGAGTACTCACCCGAGGAGGAATTGACACCTACAGGTGACACACCTGAAGAGGAAGACCTACCTGAAAAGGAGAACTTACCGGAACATCTATTGGACGAACCTGTGGAAGAAACAGAAACTGAAATACTTACAGTCAATGCTGAAGATGTACCTGCAATTCAGAATGAAAACGCCACAGACGGATGTAGTGATTATGTGTCTGTGGAAATGGATGACATACATGGTGAAAGTGAAACCCAATGTGCAGTGAGGAAATCCTCAAGACAAAGAGAAAGGACAATAAGGTTGACCTATCCTGAGCTAGGAAACCCCTTAGTAGCTGTCATCCAATCCCTACTGCAAAGCATGAGTACAGCTATTACTGATTCACTTCTAGAGCCAAGACTTACAGCCCTACCTTAACCCGAGATAGTAAAGTCTATGTACACTATGCATAGGGACTTGCATAGAGTTAAGAGGGGAGGGTATAACCCAGGTCAAGATAACCCAGGTTAAAATAACCTACATATAATTACAGTTGAATCATAATAAATAAATAGATAAATAATCATAATTATTCATTTTGCAAATAAATAGTAAACAGTAGAAAAGTAATTCATGGTATCAACAAATTCATATTCATATTGTTGGTTCAGATTGCTATTTCTTAAAACGCAGCGCGTGAAGTGCTGATTAGTGTCAGTGTCTGTCATGTGTCAGTTTCCCGTTTTATTTTGATAGTCTTGTCTCTTTGTTCACGTCCTGTTCCCTATGTGATTACCTGTCCCCGCCCTTATGTGTTTCACCTGTGCCTTGTTATCCCTTCCCTCCTGTGTGTATTTAACCAATGCTCCCCTGTGTGTCAGTGCCAGATTGTCTTGTCTCCAAGAGCAGCATTCCAACGTTTCATGTTAGAGAGTTTCCCCGTGCCTGACTGTTTCGTTCCTGGTTTCCGAGTCTCAGTCTCCAGTTTTGGTACCGTCGCCTGTTTGTTAGTCCGCCTGGTTCTTGAAGTCTTCTGCCTGCTGATTTTGTACCTCTGCCTGTCTGATTGCCTTTCTAGATTTTGACCCTTGGACTGAATTAAAGACCCTGTGAACTGGTTACTGTCTGCCTGCCTGCATTTGTGTCCGCCAGTCTCTGTGTTCCTGACAGAACAATCTGGTCACGATGGACACAGCAGAGCAGGACTCCGTGCTCACTACCCTCGAAGTGCAGGAGCATCGGATCAGACAACAGGAGGAGAACATTGAACAGGTGCATCGGGCTGTGGCAGAAGCTTCCCAGCACAGTGAAGCGGCGTGCGGCACAGTTACCGCTCAACTCAACTACGTCATCGGACAGCTTCAAGCCATGGGCTCAGCCACTCACCCCTCTCAGTCAGCTGAAACCCCTGCGCTGGCCTCATCGTCAGCTCCGGCATCAGAACCGCCTTGGGCTCCTGCTCCTCCTTCAGAAGTCAGACCCGTCCGGCTCTCCAGTCTGGAAAGATTCTCTGGGGAATTTGATGACTGCCGCCCCTTCCTCTCTCAGTGCGAGCTCCATTTTGAGTTCCAGCCCGCCGTCTTCCCCTCGGATCGAGCCAAAATAGCCTTCATTATCTCCTACCTATCGGGGAGGGCCAGGGTGTGGGCCACCGCGGAAT
This sequence comes from Lampris incognitus, assembly GCF_029633865.1. Taxonomy (NCBI): domain Eukaryota; kingdom Metazoa; phylum Chordata; class Actinopteri; order Lampriformes; family Lampridae; genus Lampris; species Lampris incognitus. The sequence goes on along the minus strand of NC_079216.1, from coordinate 37,674,451 downwards.
GGAGCCGGCGGTCTGCAGTATGTAACTCTTTCTCTCTTCACCGACACATTTAAACAAATTTTTCACTCTACTCTTCCCGCTAGAGAAGCCGCTAGAGCTCTACACTCCCTGAGACAAGGAAGACGATCTGTGATGGACTATGCCATAGAGTTCCGCACGCTAGCCGCTGACAGCGGTTGGAATCAACCTTCCTTGGTGGATGCCTTCTTTAATGGACTCTCCGAGACCCTGAAGGATCATCTCACTCCTCTGGACCTGCCTGTGGAAGTGGCTGCCCTCGTCGCCTTAGCCTTCCGCATCGACAAAAGACTGAGGGATAGACAGAGAGGTCGCTCCATCAGGGAACCTGACCAGCTCGGCACCCCTCCCCAAGTTTCGGTCTCCATGAGCAGCTCACCTCCCAACGCTGTTCCGGAGCCAATGGAGGTTGGGCGTACCCGCCTCACCCCAGCCGAACGTCACCGTCGGATGATGGAGGGTCGGTGCATATACTGTGCCCAGCTGGGTCATTTCATCGCCTCCTGCCCTCTACGTCGTTCCCTACCTGCTCCACCCTCTAGACCCCTGGTGAGTGTTACCACTCTTAAAAATAAGACTCAGAGACAATTAACAAAGGGGAAACTAACCGCTGCCTTTTCTACTCTGAACTGTTCAGCATTAGTTGATTCAGGTGCAGATACTAACCTGATGGATTTCAGTATGGCCCAGAGCCTAGGCGCCTCGGATGAGCCGCTGCCTACACCCCTCCTTGCCACGGCTCTTGACGGCAGGCTTATTGCCACTGTTACTCATTAGACCTCCCCCATCCAGATGTTCCTCCTCGACGAACATGTGGAAAACCTCAGTTTTCACCTGTACAACTCTGAGATGCATCCCCTGATCCTCGGGTACCCCTGGCTGATTCAGCACAACCCACACATCAACTGGGCTACCGGTCAGGTAATTGGGTGGGGAAAAAACTGCTACCAAGACTGTTTCCATGACATAGCCTCTAATCTCTTGAGTAAGACACAGTTAAAGGACTCTCCTGACCTGACCGGTGTCCCAGCCTGTTACCATGACTTACAAGAAGTTTTCAGTAAGAGCAGAGCTGCTTCCCTTCCTCCCCATCGTGAATATGACTGTGCTATCGACCTCCTCCCCGGTGCACCCATTCCTAAAGGTCGGTTGTACTCTCTGTCCGCAGCCGAGAGAAAGGCTATGGAGGACTACATTAATGACTCCCTCGCAGCAGGGCTAATTCGGCCATCATCCTCCCCAGCTGGAGCAGCGTTCTTCTTCGTTGAGAAGAAAGACAAGAGTCTAAGACCATGCATAGACTATTCCCCACTCAACAACATTACAACCAAGAACCGTTACCCCCTCCCACTAATTTCTTCTGTCTTTTACGTCCTCAAGGGTGCCAAGGTATTCACAAAATTGGATTTGCGGAACCCGTATCACCTAATACGCATCCGGGAGGGGGATGAATGGAAAACAGCTTTCAATACATCCATTGGCCACTACGAGTACTTGGTCATGCCCTTTGGATGGCTAACGCCACCGCAGTTTTCCAAGCTCTAGTGAACGATATCCTGAGGGACCTCCTGAATCAAACTGTTTTTGTATTTCTTGATGATATCCTTATTTTTTCCTCCGACGAAGAGTCTCATGTCCGGATGGTACGGGAAGTTTTGAAAAGACTGTCAAAAACTGAACTGTTTGCCAAAGCAGAAAAGTGTGAATTCCACAGGAAACAAGTGACCTTTCTGGGGTACGTGATCTCCCACGATCACTTGGAAATGGACCCAGAAAAAGTCCAGGCTGTGGCAGAGTGGCCGACCCCCACCTCCCGAAAGGAGGTACAACGTTTTCTTGGCTTCGCAAACTTCTACCGTAAGTTCATTAGAAACTTTAGCTCAGTGGCCGCCCCTTTAAGAGCCTTAACCTCTCCCAACGTTTCGTTTCAGTGGTCTCAATCCTCCAAGGATGCGTTCCAGCACCTGAAGAAGCTCTTCACCACAGCTCCGGTCCTCACCCTGCCCTCAGTCGATCAACAGTTCATCGTGGAAGTGGATGCCTCCATTTCTGGAGTGGGGGCCGTCTTGTCCCAGAGATTAGGTACGGATAATAAGATCCACCCCTGTGCTTTTCTTTCCCGAAGATTATCTCAGGCGGAGAGAAACTACTCTGTGGGGGACCGGGAGCTGTTGGCTGGAAAAGTGGTGCTGGAAAAGTGGAGGCAATTAATTTCACTCTGTCATGTCGTCCAGGAAGCAAGAACACAAAGCCAGACGCCTTGTCACGCATTCATACACCCAAAACAGACTCCTCAGATCCTGAACCCATCCTCCCTGAAACCTGCATCGTGGGAGCCTTCACCTGGAGTGTGGAGAGCAAGGTAATAGAGGCTCTCAGGGCAATTCCAGCACCCCCTGAGACCCCCATGAACAGGTTCTTTGTTCCCCCTCCCCTCCGGGGGGAGGTTATTAAGTGGGCTCATGAAAGCAAGTTCTCCTGTCATCCTGGCATCCGCTGAACCCTCTTCAGAACGTTGGAGCAGTTCTGGTGGGCTAACGCCAAGAATGACGTGTCAGAGTATGTCGTTGCCTGTCCTGTCTGTTCCCAGCAGAAAAGCTCCAATGCCCCACCAGCTGGCCTCCTTCACCCTCTGCCCGTGCCACAGCGCCCCTGGTCAGACCTTTCAGTGGACTTTGTCACTGGCCTCCCTCCATCCGAAGGTAACACAGTTATCCTCACTGTCGTTGACAGATTTTCCAAAATGGTTAAATTCATCCCCACACCCAAACTACCATCTGCCAAACAACCCGCTGAACTTTTGCTCCAGAACATTTTCAGAACCTTTGGATTTCCCAGGAACATTCTGTCTGACCGGGGGCCGCAGTTCATGGCTCAGTTCTGGGAGGCCTTCCGCCAGCTGGTGGGGGCCACTAGAAGCTTCTCCTCTGGATACCATCCCCAGACCAATGGCCAGATGGAGAGGCTGAACCATAATTTGGAGACCGGTCTTCGCTGTCTCTCCTCAGATAACCCCTCATCATGGTCCAGGATGCTGCTGTGGGTCGAATACGCCCGAAACACCCTTCCTTCTGCCTCGACCGATCTCACCCCCTTCCAGGTGGTGTTTGGCTATCAGCCTCCCCTCTTCGCAGCCCTGGAAAAAGAGGTCAAAGTCCTCGCTGCTGCTGTTATGGTCCGCCGGTATCACGGCATGTGGTCTCGCGCCCGCCGGACTCTTCTCCAGACCTCCACCGCCTACAAGAAAGGGGCTGACCGCTGTCGCCGCCCAGCCCCAGCCTACTGCCCCGGACAAAGAGTGTGACTCTCCACCAAAGATCTGCCCATCCACCATCCATCCCGCAAGTTAGCACCTAGGAACGTTGGCCCATACCCAATCTCAAAAATCATTAATGACTCTGCTGTCAAATTGAAGCTTCCCAGGTCCACCCGCATACACTCCACCTTCCACGTCAGCCGGATCAAACCAGTCGATGAGAGCCCACTCGTCCCCGCTGCCAAGCCCCCACCGCCCCCCCCCCCGTCTCATTGATGGTGGTACTGTCTACACTGTCAGGAAACTGCTGGATGTTCGGCGGCGGGGCCGGGGCCTGAAATACCTGGTGGACTGGGAGGGCTACGGGCCGGAGAAACACTCATGGGTCCCCTCCCGGGACATCATGGACCCTCGCCTCATTGCCGAGTTTCACCGCCGCAATCCTCAGGGTCCTGGGCTGCCAGGAGTCGGCCGTTAGGGGGGGGGTACTGTCAGAGTCTGTCATGTGTCAGTTTCCCGTTTTATTTTGATAGTCTTGTCTCTGTGTTCACGTCCTGTTCCCAATGTGATTACCTGTCCCCGCCCTTATGTGTTTCACCTGTGCCTCGTTATCCCTTCCCTCCTGTGTGTATTTAAACAGTGCTCCCCTGTGTGTCAGTGCCAGATTATCTTGTCTCCTAGAGCAGCATTCCAACGTTTCATGTTAGAGAGTTTCCCCGTGCCTGACTGCTTCGTTTCTGGTTTCCGAGTCTCAGTCTCCTGTTTTGGTACTGTTGCCTGTTTGTTAGTCCGCCTGGTTCTTGAAGTCTTCTGCTTGCCGATTTTGTACCTCTGCCTGTCTGATTGCCTTTCTGGATTTTGACCCTTGGACCGAATTAAAGACCCTGTGAACTGGTTACTGTCCGCCTGCCTGCATTTGTGTCCGCCAGTCTCTGTGTTCCTGACAATTAGCCAATCAGCTGTCTTGCTCGAGAGGGAGAAAGTTCCAGAACTAGCTAAGTTTCAGGACGCCAGGCAAACGCTTGAGAGAAGCCACTAGAACGGGAGCTGAAGATAAAAGATTCTACTTTGAAATAGTAGTGAGCTACAATTGTTTCTTTCTTTATCCAAATTGAGTATTTTGTTTGGTTTAATCATCCTCCGGACCCTGGATTTTGTATTGTGTCCGAGTATCATCCAGGACTTGGTGAGTCAATTGCTAACTAGCCAAACTTTTCCGTTTTCAATGTCTGTGTGCATAGGCTAGTTAAAGCTATAAGTAGCTCAGATTTTATGTTGTAGATCATATTTTGTGTAAAGATTATTGAGGAGCTACATTTTTCTTTTGTAAACCAAATTCAGAATGTATTTTTCTTTTGTGCAAACCGAATTGATAAGCTAACTACTTCCAGTTAGGCTGCAGCAGCATTTTGTATTAGCACAGAAAATTGACGTGCGTCACAGCTAGCCAAATGCAGCCAGGCTGTAGTAGCATCGTGCACTAGCATAGGAGATTAAACTGCGTCACGTTTTAGCGGTTGGTAGATTGACTATGTCAATCGGTACTTCTGTTCTTTTGATTATTTTATTGAGAGATATGTAAACTAATGTCTTTGCTGTGTGATGTGCCTGTTATAATGCAGGCCAGGTTTTTTTTTTTTGGATTGGGAAGATCGCGCTTGGTGTTTCATACCCCAAGCTGGAAACAAGATGGCGAGCCACCCATAGGAGACCTGCTGGATCCACGTGGTCTGTCTGCGGCTGCAGACGGCTCATTTTCAGTACAGTAGCTAACAGATTCGAGTACCTGGATTGTGGTAAGACTGAATTTCCAGTTTGTTACTGCAAAATACAGTTTGACTCAGTGGAGCAACAACGGACTTTCCAAAAATGACCGATTATAGCCTACATTGATTATTGATTTTGATTGTTGATCTGATATTGAATTGTTAATCGCTGTATCGGCTGAGTTTATTACTCATTCAAACTGTTCATGGGGTAATGCAATTGTGTGTTACTTTTGGCATACTGATTTACTGGTTAAGTAACTTAGGTTAATGGAAATTAGAACTGAAACTTAAAGGCCTAATAGAACAAAATAGAACATAAAACAAAATAACATAATTTGTCAACTCAAACAAGAGATAACTTCAATTAGAATTAAAAGGATCCTAAATTAGAACTAAAATATCTGAAACTCAAAATAGTGGTTTAGTAAGGGTTAAATCATAAAACAAGAGGTTTCAAGGAATTTATCCATTCTCAGTGTTACTGTGTATGTTTCTCTGTCTATGTTTACAATTCTTTATATTGTAACGTGCATGGATAAGTAGACACGTTGGTCCTTGACTAACGGGTCGGACCCTTAAGTCGACTGGTTAAAGTTGTCGCTTGCGGAGCGGGAGACACAGGTTCGCGCCATGGCGACGGTCTCCCAGACTGCCCCCCGAATTCGCTACATTGGTGTCAGAAGTGGGGTGGAGCGACCGTAAGGCCATCGGAAGCGTAGGCGCCCTGAGGCGTGAAGGAGCTGATATGCTTAAGCGCGGGGACGCGCTTCCCGAAGGAGGGGGGTAGTGTAACGTGCATGGATAAGTAGACACGTTGGTCCTAGACGAACGGGTCGGACCGTTTAGTCGGCTGGTTAACGTTGTCGCTTGCGTTGCAGGAGATACGGGTTCGCGTCCCGGCTGTGGCGACGGTATCTCGGACTGCCCCCCGAATTCGCTACAATATAAAAACCAGCCGGCAGGTCAAACTTTATTCTGTGGTCTGCAATCATTTGATGCTAGTTATAAACTGCTCCTGTGAACCTAGAACTGGTCCTAGTCAACTGTCAACATCTACAGTGCTCCATACTATTGTACGTTGTAATTTTTCTTGAATTTACTGACACTTGCAGTTATACAGGCAATTGCATTGGTGTATTACCACTCCAAATCTCCACGATCCATTCAAAATAAGAGTCATAGGTGCTTTTTTTCCAACACCTTCCCGAACAAAACTTTGGTTGAACTTGGGTCTTTGTTACTGACGTTGTGTTATCGGTCCACAAAAGTCTTCCATGGCCTTTACATGCCGTATCTTCCAGTTAGCCACAACAACTTTGTCTCCTGTTCAAATTTGGCACCGCCTTCCTTATTTTGCTGCTTCGCTGAAGATATGAAATGTGTTTTGTATCATTATTCCCGGGAAAGTCCCACTCAATGGTAAATAAGGAAGTCAGCTTTTAAAAAAAAGTCTTGGATATTAGCTGTGGATTAAGTGTGACAAATCCCAGCCACAAGCCGAGGTTCTCCGGCACAGAGACGCGGATACAGATGGCAGATAAAGGCACAACAATCAGTTTATTGAAATTGCAAAGACAGATCGTTTCAAATATCGAAGTGAAAAACAAACACAAAGACTGAAAATAAATGTCTATTAAAAGTCCCATGGGGGAGACAGCTATGCGGCTCCACGTCCCCGCCATCTCCAGCTTTCTCCCAGTCTCTGGTGTGGGTCTTTGTGGGGGTGCTGCCACCACCAGTAGCTTGCTAGCTATTGGATTAGCTATGGAAAGGGGCTCAGCCCTATGTTAGCTAGCGAATAGGTTAGCTAACAGTTAAGGTTAGGTTAAAGTAAGTGTTGGGTTAAGGTTAGGGTTATGTAGCGGTTGGGTTAAGTTTAGGTAAGTTCATTGAAATAGGGCTGAGGGAACATCAGAAGTATCAAAAAGGACTTCTCGTTGCATGTAAATCTTTAGGATTGCACTTTAAGCGACTATGTAATGAAGAAAATGGCCTCGACTCCTGGTAACTTGGTGTTGGAATATTATTGATCGTGAACAGTCCATTATACACCTTAAGGGTCTTAATGTGGCCAAACCACTGCTGTGCCAATTCATGAAACATGAGGACCATTTGCAAGGGGAGAGTGTAATAGATACTATAACGAGTTTGTTCCAATTAATGGTTAGTTCAATAAACCCAAAACAAGAAAACACACAAACACACGCAAGGAAATACACACTTGCACACACACTATATTATACAGAGTGGAAAAATCTTTCCTTATTCTCGTGTTTATTCAAATTAAATTAGTCGGATAAACCCCAAACAAGCAAACGCACACAAGGACATACACATTTGCACACACACTAAATTATACAAAGTGGAAAAATTCTTCCTTATTCTTCTCAAGTTTGTTCAAATTAAATTAGTCGGATAAAGTTTGTGTGTTTGCTAAAACAAGCAAACACACGCACGCAAGGACATACACACATGATCACACACTAAATTATACAGAGTCGAAAAATCCTTCCTTCTGCTTTCGATGCGTGCAGCTGGTTAGCTTGCAGAGAAAATTCCCACCCCTGCTTAGGTTGATCTCATCATATCCCCTTTAGGATGCTGTTTGAACTGGCAGGTATTTGGGTAACATTGCAGCACAATGTTCCTGGCATGCAAACGAAGAGGCAGAAAGAGGGAAAGTGTATGGATAGTGGTGGGAAAGAGGTTGCCATGTTGTCCCAAAAGAATGCTTACAAAACTCTCTGAATAAGTTACCTTACAGTTGCCCCAAATGTTCCCAGGGTATTCCATTCACAGACGGTAAATAACATTCCTTAAAGTAATTTTTCAGTTTGTACACAACAGTCTGAATGGGTCTAGATTAGTGTGAGGATCTCAGTTGGAGCCATTTTACTGCAGTTGATTAGTCATCCATCTCAAACACAAATTACTCAACATCTGCTTTTCCACTTCTCATCTGTGCATAAAATCTTTTTTTTTTAAATTTAATTAAGAACACATGTTTGACAGATATGTCAATTACAGTTGGTGACCCATGACTTGATTCAGAGAATCACTGGATAAAGTGGTGTTGGAGTGATTCAGAATGCTATTGAAATGGCCAGGCATGCACCAGCCCCTGGCCCATGCAAAAGAATGGGTGGGTTTGACCTTTCTCTGCAATCTCTTTGCCTACAGAGATAACACTTAAGAGTTTACGAGGTGTGTGAGCAGCGCAGGATTAATAAATGAATAACTATTTTGCTGGGATCGCTGATCCATACAGAGCAGCAAGTTATAGTTTCATTAAACTGGGGGTGGAGCATCAAGCAGGAACGATACGAGGTCAATTTATTAGCAGATGGAGAGCTGGGTGTTGGGGAGAGACAAAGACACACAGTGGATAAGAATAAAGTCAGACAGTTGAATACTCGAAACAATGAGGGGGAGAGAAGCAGAATTACGTAACAACCATGCTTGAGCTGTGAAAGGGAGAGGGGAAAGGAAAAAGAAAGGCGGGAGGGTGAAATGGTCCACGTGTTGCCTTAAGGTATCAGATCTAGACCGGAAAGAGTGGGGTTGTTGTACGGGGCTGTGGGAGTGTGACAACTGGCATGTGACACTCACAGGAGTTTACACCCGGAAGAAGAAAACCAATTTTTACACCAAACCAAAAGCCACATGCAGAGGCATGGCTCCTCAGACAAAGCTAAGAAAATGTTTGAGAGGGTTGATGAAATGATGTATCGTACAGCATGGTATGAAACAATACAACACTGGTGATGGAAGGTGATGTGAGGTTATATGATGTGCTGTGATGACCAAGTCTTGTTTTATAGAGCATTTGTCAAAACAGAAGTGCATGGACAGTGGGAGACAATACCCACGGTGGGGCGACACACTATAAGGTATAATAGCACCATATTGTTTGGTGTGGTACCATATTATACAATACAAAATATGATAAGAGCCTTTTTATTTTCAAATTCCTTACATAGTTTTCCAAAGCAAAAGAAATTTCTGTGATTCATACAGTAAAATAAGGCAGGTGACAGGCATGGGTACAAGTCCATGAATACTGGGATGGCATCCAACGCTTTACCTGTGCCCCCATCCATAGGGTTAGAGGTTGTGTCAGGAAGGGCATCCGATGTAAAATTTTGCCAAATCAGGATGCGGATTGACAAGACCATACCAGGTCGGCCGAGGCCCGAGTTAACAATGGCTGCCATTGGTGCTGTGCCCTCACATAGTACTGATGGAAACCATAAAATCTGCTGTGGCGACCCCTGAAAAACAGGGAACAAGCCGAAAGAAGAAGATACAGTAAAATAAGGAGTTACATGGTGCAGACACAGAGAAGGGATGTAGGATGAAAGGAGATCCTGTGACCAAACAGTGAGAGAAAGATAAAGGAAGAAGACATTTTCTAGCTTGTTTGTCTTTCCTTCTGTCTTTCTTTCTGCCCAACCTTTGTTTGTTTGTTTTTCACCTCCCTGACACTCATCTTGGATCCTAAAAGTCAGGACCACCATGCATTGACCCTTTGGAAATGGGAGTATTTGTCTGGGGCCAATTCACCTTATACAGCATGTCATCAGGAGGTTTGTTTAGGAGATACAACTGGATGAGCCCTGCTTACTTAGAAAGCCTAATGAGCAAAGTCCCAGAGGACTAAATGTCACTTCTATCCCTTTTCGCGTTGTTTCCTTTGTTGTATCTTTACTGACAAGCAACCTTTCTCAAGTGACCTTTGGAACAGGAAGTGAATAGCCTATTTCAACTTCCTGCTCTACAGGAACAGATATGAGCCTTTGCTTAATTTAGCCTGATTTATGTTTTTCCCCAACTCTACTGCTAACCCTGGCATTTTGCAGCAATAAGAGGATAAAAGAAGGGACGTATGAAGGTATATATTCTGGTATTTCTACTGGACATTGAAGGTTTCATTAGAACAGTGAAAACCCCTCCTGAACTGTGCTGCTGGCACTATTGCTGATTTATGAACCAAGGCCAAAGTAATTCAACATTTCACGTAAAGACATTCTTGTACAAGGACAGAGACCACACGGGAAGAAAGACAGACAAAGAAAAGACTGAGGGGATATGATCAAACAGACATGACTGAGAAACAAAAAAAAAAAGAAGACAGAAAGCGAAAGAAATGAAAGAGCTGCAGGGAGAAGATTGGGCAAGAACGAGTTTACCGGAGGACAAGGGCACGCTATAAACAACACGCAGAAGGTCAACCAACGGCAGAGACAAACACTAGAAACAGGATTGGATTTTTATCTAAGAAGGATTTCTAACATTTTACGATAGGTTGTGCAGACAGTGGCCTGTCTGAAGGGAGCTAGCAATCTAACACTAATATAGCCTTTATCTAATATTGACCCGACCAAAGAAGGCTGAGCAAGAACACAGCAGTCCTCGCTCCCTGTGTGTCCACATGCATGTTTTATTCTCAATACTCAAACGCTTTTGTTTATGAGATGATGCCAATAAAACGTTATATCCCGTCTACAATAACTGGAATAGGACTATTATGATGAGGAAACTAGAGACGTTTCTGGTATGTATTGCTTGCCATAGGATACTCTACAGCCTGTACATAATAGGCAGCATGGTGGCTTGATAATCAGCAAAACAGCTTTTGACCTAGAGAGCCTGATATACCGATTGTCTGCCAGTGACGTCATCGGCAAACGCTTTTCCCACACAATTTCGGTGGCGTTTCCTAGACAGAAGACTGCTCAGTATATTGGCTGCTAATGGAGTGTTATCCCTGCAACATTCATTCATTATCCAAACCACTTATCCTTACTCAGGGTCATGGGCATGCTGGAGCCTATCTCAGTTGTCATTGGGCAGCAGGTGGGGAGATACCCCGGACAGGCCGCCAGGCCATCACAGGGCTGACACACACATTCACACCTAGGGACAATTTAGTGTGGCCAATTCACCTGACCTACATGTCTTTGGACTGTGGTAGGAAACCGGAGCACCCGGGGGAAACCCATGCAGACACAGGGAGAACATGCAAACTCTACACAGAGGATGACCCCCAAGGTTGGACTACCCCGGGACTCGAACCCAGGACCTTCTTGCTGTGAGGCGACCACGCTAACCACCGTGCCACCATTCGGCAACATTGCTGAAACATACACTCACTGGCCACTTTATTAGGTACACCTTGCTAGTACCGGGTTGGACCCCCTTTTGCCTTCAGAACTGCCTTAATCCTTCGTGGCATAGATTCAACAAGGTACTGGAAACATTCTTCAGAGAGTTTGGTCCATATTGACATGATAGCATCACGCAGTTGCTGCAGATTTGTCGGCTGCACATCCATGATGCGAATCTCCCGGTCCACCACATCCCAAAGGTGCTCTATTGGATTGAGATCTGGTGACTGTGGAGGCCATTTGAGTACAGTGAACTCATTGTCATGTTCAAGAAACCAGTCTGAGATGATTCGAGCTTCATGACATGGCGCGTTATCCTGCTGGAAGTAGTCATCAGAAGATGGGAACACTGTGGTCATAAAGGGATGGACATGGTCAGCAACAATACTCAGGTAGGCTGTGGCGTTGACACCATGCTCAATTGGTACTAAGGGGCCCAAAGTGTGCCAAGAAAATATCCCCCACACCATTACACCACCACCCCCAGCCTGAACCGTTGATACAAGGCAGGATGGATCCATGCTTTCATGTTGTTGACGCCAAATTCTGACCCTACCATCCGAATGTCACAGCAGAAATCGAGACTCATCAGACCAGGAAACGTTTTTCCAATCTTCTATTGTCCAATTTTGGTGAGCCTGTGCGAATTGTAGCCTCAGTTTCCTGTTCTTAGCTGACAGGAGTGGCACCCGGTGTGGTCTTCTGCTGCTGTAGCCCATCTGCCTCAAGGTTTGACGTGTTGTGCGTGCAGAGATGCTCTTCTGCATACCTCGGTTGTAATGAGTGGTTATTTGAGTTACTGTTGCCTTTCTATCAGCTCGAACCAGTCTGGCCATTCTCCTCTGACCTCTGGCATCAACAAGGCATTTTCGCCCACAGAACTGCCGCTCACTGGATATTTTCTCTTTTTTGGACCATTCTCTGTAAACCCTAGAGATGGTTGTGCGTGAAAATCCCAGTAGATCGGCAGTTTCTGAAATACTCAGACCAGCCCGTCTGGCACCAACAACCATGCCACGTTCAGTCACTTAAATCACCTTTCTTCCCCATTCTGATGCTCGGTTTGATCTGCAGCAGATCGTCTTGACCATGTCTACATGCCTAAATGCATTGAGTTGCTGCCATGTGATTGGCTGATTAGAAATTTGCGTTAACGAGCAGTTGGACAGGTGTGCCTAATAAAGTGGCCGGTGAGTGTATATAGAGATAATGTTGAAAATCGTTATTGTTTCTCTTTAAGCAGCTTGATTTGTACATGAGTTTTTTTTTTTACTTTTACAAACGAACAAGGCCAAATATACGGGATTATTTTACTTCAATGACACATGAACAAAACTTTTGCAGCCTTGAATACACTGCAAGTTTTCTGTCAGGTAGCACTTGATGCCACTGTCTGCAATGAGAGCTTAGCCAGTCAGTCCGAGACTCAAAAACATGTTCTCAACTCCATAACAAAGTCACTAGTATTGTTTTTCCACAGGGTGTCAATACAGCAATTACAGGTCACGTTTGAAGCTGGGAAGTAAACTAACATCAAGATTATAACCATAGTCACAGACAGATACGCCCATTTGGGGTGAGTGGATGGAGTATCCCTCAGTTCGTTAGACTCTGACAATGGCATCTCTGTGCCAACACTGGAGTGGCACAAACAGGAGCATTGAGAAGTGACCCATTCACACTCGCATTCTCTCTCTCTCTTGCTCTCTTGCTCTCTCTCTCTACAATTCACATAGCCTGGAAGCTGAAAAGATCCTCCCCCTCCTGCAGTCCCCTCTACTTTGCTCAGTCACCCCATTTTCAATTTCCACCCCTTTTCCTCTCCCTAAAGACGACCCCCCCCCCAAAAAATAACCTCCAACACCCAGAAACACACACCCCTTTCTTATTGCGGTCTGTCTAAAATGTTACTCATAGCGCTGAGTGAATTTCGCATCCCCTCACGCTGTAGCTCATCCCCCTACCCCCATGGTGTTCACCCAGCTTTTCAGAAGATGTTGTGGTTTAAAGTGATGAGCTCATTGCCCGGAGAGAGATGGGGTTTCATCCTCCCTTAAACAGATGACTCTGAGCACACTGGGCTGTTTACATTGGGACTATGCTGGGCTGTGACTGTACAAATATTTAATCTATTGAACAGCGAAGATGTGGCCGCAAACTGGAAGGAATGGCACAAAGTTTTATGGGGACCAACAGAAAATGCCTTTCTTCCTCAGGTGTCTTGTCTCTCATGCTTTTTCTAATTCAACGGATCACAAAATTAACTGAAATTAAATGACTGCGTTTCTATAGCACTTTGCAAAAGTGTTCAAACTGGCCAACACATAAAGTCACACAGCCACACGTATATGTACATACGTACAGGGCTCAGGCATGTGGTGGGTTCGAGGCTGTGGTCCTTCACTCCTCTCGTCCCTACTGCCCTCACATACAAACACAGACGGAGCACATGACTGTGTAGGTTACAAAATATGCCGGGTAGAGGAGGTCTGTGGAATGCAGGAAGGATCTGTGTGGTATCGCTAACAGGAACTGCTCTGACGATCCTTGTTTAAACACTCCTACATGTCCCATATGCTAACTGCTCGAACCTCTCCCTGTCTTTTAAGCATATAGCAGATTTGGTATATATGCGATGTGCACCACGTACGAAAACAACTCACGAATATACCCACAGTTCTATGCACAAATGAGATGTGATTTTACGCTTTGGCCTGACTGGCTGGAATTGTCACAACATGCAGGTCTCGCTAGAGGAGACACAGAACGAGAGATAGTAAGATAGAGAGAGAGAGAGAGAGAGAGGGAGAGAGAGAGAGACATGCAGTACAACAATGAACACATCGTTTTAAGTCCTCCTTGGCCCTGTGTTCAAAGTAAACTATAAGCTGTTCAAGTCCAGAATAGAGTGTAGACTGAAAGGAGGTACATATAGTACAATGCAAAAATGCATTCTAGTGTACCAAGCTAGAGTGAACTTTCTTTAACAGACTGCTCCAACCTCTTTTCTTTTTTTTTTACTTGCTTGTTGCATGCAATGTTCTGTACCATTGCAGCTGTACCACTGTTATGCCCTTGAATCCTGCCAATATGTGGGACTTTTCATAATGACTGCAAAATCACTTTCATAATGACTGCAACTGCAAATGCACTCTTGTTATCAAAACACAATAGAAGTAGAGCCGGGTGGAAAAATAACAAAAATGAGTTGTGTGAAGCAAGACGGGATGGTAAGGTCAATACCATGAAGGAAATGAGCTGTGTGCTCACAACCGGAAGATTTAACAGTGAAGTTTGTTGGCTTGAAGAATTCCCATCACCCTGCACCCTGGTAATGTTTTGAACTGGTACTAGAGAATTCCACCTCCACCCTCACAAAGATGTTTTGGGTGGAGCAACAGTGCAGCATAAATCCTTGCAAGAATGTAGATTTTTTTTTTTACCTACATTTGATACAGCAACTCAAACTATGGTTAACTGTATAGATTAGGTGCAAGGTATTGTGCAGCACTGCTCAGCTGTGCAAGAGTAACTTGCTTATTAGCAGAGATACAAACTGAGTGCCATGATGCAATTGGTGAGCACTGTTCCCAGCGTTGTGACGAAGACACAATTTCATCTCCCCAAAGTCATCAATCTTATTAATAAACTCCCCAAAGGGACTTTCACACCAGTACCAACTTGTTTCTTTCTCCACACAGATTTGGAAGATCTCATTCTCAAACACACATACAGCACTTACACACACACACACACTCACACACTGTCTCTGTCTCTTCTCCATGAAATGGGACAATAAACAAAGCGTTGTAACATGAACCTTAACTTCATATGTTATTACTCAGCCCTCTGAAGCTCTAATGGGCCCTGAAGACACAGTCAGTTAGGATTTCATTTCCCCACTGTTATGCAACCTGCTACCAGTCACTATAGATCACTACATCCCCATACAGTCACACAACCAGACAAGGTACACGTACACGCATACTCACGCTAACACTAGCAATCATGTTTCATCAATCGTTGACTCAACGCTGAAACCACAAATCCATTCCTCTGACAGCTGTAACGCTATGACACATACACTCTCAGGCTGAGAGAGGAAGAACGACTGTGTGTGAGAGAAAGGGAGAGACAGACAGCATCACTCTATAACTGGGATTGAAAAGCAGCATAGCTGTGTGCCACTGCCTGAGCTGATACAAAACAGAAAGAAAGAAAAAATCACGCTCAAAATTCAACATGTATCAAGATAACATCTGATTTTGGCCAATTAATTTGAATTTGGTTCGCAGCGCCCCCATCCCAGAGCTCCGGACAATGGCATGGAAATACAGCCCAACTGAACTTTATTGTGTCATGAATGCAAGAGGATTACTGGCTATGGATTAAGCCATGAGGCAAGCAAATTTACATCTGTTGAAACTAGCTGAGACAAAAAGTGAGGGTGAGAGACGGCAGGGTTGGTGGCGGCAGGAAGTGGGGAGTTGGGGTTCACCGTTAAGAAAGGGAAGGATGAAGGGAGCGAGGGTCTTGCTGAGACGGTTTACCATCAGGATGTTACCGATTATCCCCGCCCCCTAAAGGCTGTAATTGGCTGAGTGTGACAGAAATGGTGACCATGACAACCTGTGGGAGAGCCCCAAGCTCTTGGAGACAGTTGCCATGTGGATGTTGGAGATCTGCAGCGCCAACGCTGCCGTTGCCTCATCACAGACACTGCAAGAGTGCAGGCCACCACCAGCCATACAACCAGTCTCTCTTAACCTTGCTCACAGGCTAAAAGACCCCCCGTGCCCACCCCCACATTAATGTAATGAACTTCAGACATACAAAAAAAAGAGACTTCGCTGAGCGTGTTTTGGAAAAAATGATAACAATTTTTATTATGAAATGATTTATCTTGTGCCCGTTCAGTTTTTCTCATTTTAATTTCTTTGAAAACCGTTTCCTCCAATTTCCATGATAACATTTTATCAAAAACAAAATCAAAGATAAAATGCTTCAGAGAAATAAAAAAAAAATTTTTTTCAAAAAAATTAAACAAAAAAAAAAAAGAAGAAGAGGAAGGAAAACATTTTATTTGGGGGGTTAGAAACCGAATAAAAAGAGATGCTACAACAGAGAAGTGGCTGGTCCCGCTCTTTTCGACAGTAAACTACCAGCCAGACCAAGTCGTGCCCCAACTAAAGGACACAGCCAATCACAGTGTAGTGTCCACAAACTCCCATGATGCCGCTCTCTCCACAGGAGATTAAGGCAGTCAGCACAGTGGGTCACAGTATGTCGGGACACCCATTAGCGGTGGACTGTGAGATGGTATACCTAGAGGAAGACCACCATCCTCAACCTGTGAAAGCTCATACTCCTTGGCTTTTCAATATAGGCAGCAGCTAAAAGCTTTTTGGAGTTCAATATCAGAAGAATTTACCAATTGTGGATCATCCCATTCTTAATGAAAGATGCTTATGTTGCACTAAATTTGGAGCTCAATATGCTAATTATTCCTTAAATTCATACAGTACACTTCTTGACAGGTAGCATGCTAAATGTGCTTTCAGACAATGCCTAAAATCACTTATTTTCTTATGTGCTTTTCTTCCCTTTCAGTCACAGAACTGTAAAGGCTCTGCACTAAGTTAATTGTTGTTGGTAATTGCTTTCACTAAAAATTTTAACTACTGGGTCCCACAGTAGCAGTTAAGTGAAAAACACATGAAAGGGAGATTGAAGAGTGGCCACACTCCATCACATACCAAGTATGCTTTTTTTTTGGAGTACAATAATCAAGGACGTTACGGAAAAAATGTAATTATAACAACAAACAGGGGCAGGTGAGAGACCAAACAGCATCCACTTTAGACTGTAATCCAAACACTGCTACCTGGGTAGAGATGAAGAGGTCACTAAACATCTGCTTAGCACTGTGGTGCAAGCTTAGGACAAACAAGCTAGCAACCATCACCAAAAACCATCATCAAAAATTAGGTTTTGAACCCCTGCAGGGACAATGTACTGTATAATGACTCAAGCGCATGTTGTAGCAGGTAGCAGATATTTTCTAAAATCCATAAATACCATTTTGGAGTGAGACCCTTTAGTTATTCCTCATTTTACAAAACTACTCAAGGTAAAGAACGGCTCTGAAATCCTGGTATGCCTTAATATAGCGGGTTGTTCCTTTAGCCCTGCTGCAGCCTAGCTGAGATGATGAGTATGAGATGATCATGATACACAGCACAGCAGAGAACCAACCACAACCTGACGTGGGAGAGGGCAGGGTACAGAAATGTGGGGGGGGGGCTGTTTGTTGTGTGTTCTTATAGACCGAGAAAAGTGAAATTTTTTTGCCAAGTCTCACTATGAAATAACGTGAAATATGTATCTGCAATGTATGTGTCTGATTGTGTTGTGTGTATACCTTTGTATTTGTCCTCTCATTCAGTCAAGTCAATGCCAGACCCCCAAAACACGCCCCATTACCCCACCTTTCCCTCTCCCAAACAGGTAGCAGACCCACCTCAACACCCCCCACCCGAACCTCTACCCTACCACATCTACCAAATCACAACCCCCCATCCCACCCCACCCATTCCAGTGGACTCTGGCGTCAACTCCTCTACTCCGCCTGGGCGTCGTAGTTGGCTCCACCTGCCTTGACTAGTTCTCGACGAATGTACTCCTCGTCCAGCTCCTTGACATCGCTGATCATGAACTCCTTAGCAAAGCTCTGCAAGACAAAAAAAAAAAGAAAAAAGAAAAAAGAAAAACACATGCAGGAGTCATTGTCCGATGCGCACCATGCTGTGAAGTACATGTGAATTGGTCCCTATGTTGCTCCAGAGACATGATGAGTAAGGTGTGAATGTGAGGGACATACATGGATCTCACATTGTACATCAAAAACTCAAAATTCTCTCCCACTGAAAAAAAAATATAGCCTCTAATGTGTGCTACAGTGATGTGTAATATATATAAACCACTGGTTCACACAGTTTCCATATATACAAAAGCAGAAGCGTGCCCTGAGCATGTGGGATGCAGGTCCCTTCACCCAGGCTGACTGGAGCTCTACGAACCTCCTTATGCCCAAACTTTACTGCATTAGATACACAACGAATCTCAAATCTCAATTCTCCCCCCCCCCTTTTTTTCCTCCCCAATTGTACTTGGCCAATTACCCCACTCTTCTGAGCCATCCCAGCCGCTGCTCCACCCCCTCTGCCGATACGGGCAGGGCCGCAGACTACCACATGCCTCCTCTGAAACATGTGGAGTTGCCAGCCGCTTCTTTTCACCTGAAAGTGAGGAGTTTCACCAGGGGGATGTAGCGCATGGGAGGCTCACGCTATTCCCCCCAGTTCCCCCTCCCCCTCGAAGAGGCACCCCCACTGACCAGAGGAGGCGCTAGTGCAGCGACCGGGACACATACCCACATCCAGCTTCCCACCCGCAGACACAGCCAATTGTATCTGTAGGGAAGGCTGACCAAGCCGGAGGTAACACCGAGATTCAAACCGGCGATCCCCATGTTGGTAGACAATGGAATAGACCGCTACGCTACCCGGACGCCCACGAATCTCAATTCTCAATTGATTAGACACTCATTGGCAAGAATATATGCAAAACAAAGAACACTCAACAGTAAATACAAGAAAGTGAGATATGAGCCTGTCTAAGAAACACAACTGACATCTATCTGTGTATGAGACACCGGTTGCTGAAGTGGTGAGGAGCATAGCAAAAATCAACAAGAACAACATAAAGAAAACAAAATCCTGCAACAGACAAATCTCATGTTCTGAGGTTGTACCTTAACATCTAACTCTATAAACTATTGTAGCTTTAATTCAAGTCTCCAAGTGAGACTTCAGAAATTACTATTCAATCAAGTCTAGACTTTTTATATAGCCCAAAGTAGTTATGTCCAAAGGGTACTGAAGACAGTGAGAGATGATAGGTGGATGTGAAAAAAAAAACTGGACATGGGTATGTAAGTATATCTTTTATAAACAGTATTGTCTGTGCCTACTGTGTGCAAGTGTTTGTGGATAAAAGTGTGTTTATTATAATGTAAAGGCTCACAGAAGACATTGACTCTGAGCCTCAACGATTACCCTTCCACCTTAACTCCTCATTGTCGGCACATGTAGAGACAGGAAAAATTTTTAGCCCGGTGAATTTGATAAACTCTAATTTGATAAAGTCAGCATATCGCCCTTCTTTACTCTGGCGCCCTGCAGGACACCTGACAGTCCACCAACCTGCACTATGTCTTTGACCAGCGTCTTGTCGGTGCTGATCTTGGCACGCTGAAGCCCGCTGACCTTCTCTCCTATCCAGGTGATGAGGGTGAACTTGGCTCGTTTGCTCATGGCATCTCCCGTCAAGATCCGTACATAGCCAAAGAGACGAGCTTCGTCTGAAATGGGGGAGGGGGGGGGGAGAGGAAGAGAGAGTGGGGGGAAGAAGGAGCAAGACCGTGAGCAATGCAGGGAGACATAACAGTGGGAGGAGAGAAGGTAAAGCCGAGACTGCAATGGTGATTCAGCATAAAAAAAAAAGATTTAAAAATGTTTTTCAATCATAAACTCAGCGGTAAATAGGGGGGCCGGAGCCTGAGAAAGATGTGTTTCATGATATGAAATGCAAAGACGGAGAGAGACAAAGAATCAAGGTCAGATAGCAGCATGTCTGCTGATAATTTTGGGCCATGCAAAACAGAGCATAATTAGTGCTGGGCGATATGGAAAATATTATCACAGTGATCACGTGGGATTTTATAAGATATCAATATTACAATAACAGAATATCACGACATAACATACGTAAAATTACTGTATTTAACAATGCAACTGAGGTTCATCGCTTTTGAACTGTTTGTTAATGTCAATATAATGTCAAACCAAAACTGGTATTCAAATACTGGCTCGAATATTCTAAAACTCATTTTGTGAGTAATTTCATGCAATAGATTCTTACTATTGAGTCAGATGACAAAATTGTGCATCACGACATGACAATATCAAAATTTCACCCCAATACATTACCGCTGAAAATCAAGACACGGCATCACTCTCATCAGCTTTGCACTCGTTTTTATTGCCTCGGCTGGTTATCAAGACTCTCTTATTTAAAGAAAGGTGACAAGCCTGGCACACCAACATCTCATTCAATGTTGAGATAAAAAGTGATCATAAAATAAGTCTGCAAAGTGTGACAAGATGGGGTGTTTTCATCAGGGGAATTTGATAAGACTTGTAAAGGTTATGATTCATTGTAAGGATTAGGGCATGCTTGGAGGAATGGTCCCAAGACTGAGAATAAAGGAGAGGGAGTGCAGTCACGCCTCCTTTTTCTGTGTTTCAGTTTACGATATGTGAGGTGCAATACTGGTACTCTATGTATTCAATAACACAATGAGCATCATGAATGATTGATTTAAGTGTATTAAACTGACCAACAAACGTTTCCATGATTTTTCTCATCTTTGCAGGGAGTGGGTTAGGTAGACTAGAGCTTGTATTGACACATTTTCTGATCAGTACAGGTACGCTTACGCAACTTTGGCATCATATGAAGGGAAGAAAATGAACTAGATTTCCTTTGGCAATAAAGACTAGTGTGTCATTTCCTCTTATCGGTCACTCAGCTTTGAAAGTTTATTATTATGGCATGGCTCCTACTGTGTAATTTTGTTTGACCTTTACAACAACTCTATCAGTGAGTACATCACTGATGTTTAAGCTAATACCTTTTTGACTGAATAATCTTAATGCATAAACTTTGATAATATGTACAGAAATTACTAATAAGGTGCCGAGCCTAAAAAAACCCCCCAAAAAACTGGGCAACTTGTCCACCCACAACGTCAGTTTCTCTGCATTTCAGTGTTGCACTTGTAAAGTTAAACCTAAAGATGAATGAGGCCATACAAATGAAAAAAGCACTACATTAAACAGCCTGACCATCTGCCTCCATCACATGAAAAGACAATCTACTGTTACAGCAGAATTGTCTGTCTGACTGTGGGCGCGTTGCTGAAGTGTTAGCCTAGTGTTTGTGCAAATTATTTCTGTATGTTTATTTGTCGCCCTTTTCGATGGTGTGCCTTTGCGAGTGTGTGTCAGTCCGACGTGTCCTCAAGCGTCTCGTCAATTGTGTGAGACTTTTGTTGGCGCTTTAAGGAGCAATGAATGCAAGCACAGCATTAGCTTGTTGCGGCGCCATTGCGTTGGCCAGGACCCAAAATCCCAAGCTGGGGTGAGGCTGTGTGTATGGGGAGAGAGGGAGGAAGTATTCAGGTCAACAGACTAACTGAGGGAGATCTGTTGTGAGCAACAGCTCGCTGAGTGAATGCATTGATTTTCTGTTCACTTAATTCTCTCTTTACATCCCTCTGATTCTTTCTCTCCCTTTCTGTCAATCACCATCCTTACATCTCTATCATACACTTTTCAACCTGAAAAAAAATCAATTTTTACACATGTGATGTTGCCCTTTGCACTGAGTACCAAAACATTTTGCTCATTTATAAGAAATACACGCAAGCTATCTCGCCCATCACATTTACCATCAGTGTGTATGCAACCATAGTACTGACAACTACAAATCTAATTTGTAGTCTTCAAGCTGATCTGTTTTTATTTGTTTGCCCAAAACTCTGGTCTAGTCAAACTATTGTAAATCCAGGGCAAAATTTAGTCATTGTCGACAATTGAACTGTTGCATAGACCAGTGATACTGCTGCACCTTTCTATGACACATAACTGATTTTCAACCCCAATTTAATGTGGCTAACCCGGCATCTGTTTATCTCACTGGATATATAGCAAAACGGTTTTGTGAGGCCTTCCGACTGTGCATTACCTTTTTTAATCAGATGTTCTCTGATTAATAGAGGTCATATTCAGGAGTGACAAGGATTTTTGTGGCATCACTTCACAAACACCACTCTTAGATCTGATTTTGTCATGCATTAACAAAACTAGTCCTTGTTAAAGCATGTTATCAGTAGAGTGACAAAGGCTAGTTTCAACACCCTGCCTCAGGCAAGGTGCACATGTGGCACACACACACACACACACACACACACACACACACACACACAGTCACCTGATTTAACTGTGACACACATGCGACATGCACGTATGGATACAGACAGACATAATGCACACACACAAACAGATACTTTTCCTTCTTACCAGGTGAATTACATACTCTTTGACAATAGATTAACAACACTAGAGTGACACTGGTCTAATTATTAGTTGTTTTTACTGCTGAACAAAGCCCTTACCGTATTTATCACAGTCACTACTGTAACTCATTTAGCAGGCTTATCCATTATTAAGGAAGTATGTGAGAGAGAAAATACCACCGCTTATGCTAAATATCTCCTCCCGGCTGCTGCAAGCTGAAGCTCAGACTTCCTCTGCCACAGTCTTCCTGGTTTGTCTCTGTGTGTCAGAATAATCTCTTCCCTTTGAGGACTGCTGACACTGCAGCCAACCCCAAGTGCCCCAAAAACCGCACTGAGACCATGGCGATGATGATGCAGCAAAAAGATAAACGAAACCTGTTTTTGGGGGTGGGTGTGGGGGTTTCATTTTAGCTGGCAGGTTACTCAAATTGAACATACCCTGTGTATATACTGTAAATGGTAGCTTTGTTTGATGTCTTAATCCCTCCAAGACAGTATGAAAAACTAAATACTGCCTTGACATTTCCCCCAAATTGGCACAATTCTAAGCGTATCACATTTGAAAAATGTCATCAATTTGCAGCGAAACAAACAGTCAGTGGGTTCTACTGATCCAGGATCTGTCATTATCTGCCTCTCACAGTGGTTTGAGAGGGCCGGCTGAGATTTAAAACTTCCCCCCTGGGTATTAAAGGGACTACAGAAATATTTATTCGACAAGAGTGTGCCGTGTATTTCAAAGTTGTTGCACAGGCACCAGAATGGGCTGTTGTAGAGAAGGGGTGATAAATTGGTTGTTTCGATATGGTTATAGAAAACCCCGAAACGTTAACAATAAGAGAACAGCCCTGGTGACATGAGCAGAAAGGAGAGCAGCATCGAGCATGCACCACACCCAACATCTGAGTAGACTAAACACACTCTCTTCTGAGAGAGAGAGAGAGAGAGCGCCATTTACAGTAGTGATAGGTTAAGTTCTGGTTAACAATTCAAAGATGAAATATGCATTATCATTACAAGACCCTGTAATCATTGGAGCTAACGGAGCTTATATGAACCAAATACTACAGGCTGTGGGTGAGAATAATCTATGAACACGTGCAACGTGTCGGAGGCACAGGTAGCAGAGCAGAACGTGTGGTAAATGAGGAACAGAGCAGAGAGTCTTAAAAGATTAGTGTGCTGACACGAGGGTGACAAATCAAGCGCCCCTTTCAAGCTGTGAAGCATACGGGCCATTACCACGTAACATGCGCCGTAATGGGGCGTACAAGGCCCAGAACCAGGACTAAGAGAAACAAGTTCACAGAGTCCATTATGACGTCGCGGTCTGCAAAATTGGTCCAGCTGTAACAGTTTCCACTATCCGCAAATACTACCGCAAAAGATACCAATGAAGAAAATAAATAAATAAATCAGGCCTCACCTGTGCACTGGCTCTTAAACTCTTCATAGTCAGTCCCTTGTCCTGCAGGGACGATCATAGAGCCTTCATATTTAAACGCCGTCCTAAAGGATGTAGAGCAGTTTGTGCATTATTGATCAAGGCAATCAATCCATTCGCAATGCCGATGTGATCTACTCCCTCACGCCCCTGTGTGTGTCCCCCATCCACTGACAATGGTATAATGCCAACTGGTCGTGTGATATGCACTGGTTTTCAGTGAGCGATTGCAACAACCGCTATATGGGATGAAATAGCATGGCCCAAATGAGACGGTCCAAATGACAGCGCCCATGCAAGGTGTCAGGCGTTGTGCTTTACACACATACGTGTCACCACTGTGGCCCATTTGGATGTAGGACAAAGGAAATTACTTCTGCCCCGCTGGCCCGTACAACAGCACAATCGTTGACTACGAGAAGTAGTGGAGGACTAAATGGCCAGAATACTGATTAGCTGAGATGAAAAGATGGGACACTGAACGAGAGGGTGTAGTAAAGCGCAGGTTGGCCGTCCATCAAGATCGGTAAAAAAAAAAATCCCAGATGGTCTCCATTGCGGAACACACGAGAAAACTATCTGCGATTACGACAGGCACTCACCAATTGATTTCCGTGTTATCGTCTCTGACTTGGTTGTAAGCTTCTCTGCAAGCCTCTTTATCGATTTGTGTTGACATTTTGAGATGGACGCGAATAGGCAACAGCAACGACAAAAACGAAAAACACAACAAACAACAAGAAAAAAAACAGAAGTCAACGGGCACTGATAGTTGAAGTGAAGCGGGCAAATTAACTGATAAAATTTCTTAATCCCAAACGAGTATAGTCCAGAGTTATAAGGCTACAATAGACTGTCCCACAGCTTCCCTCTCAGCTCAGAACCGTGCAGAGCAGCAGACTCCCTTTATTAGCGCCGATCGGCTTGTCGCACCTTCTCTCACTTATCAGAAAGGACGTCTCTCCTCTCAGCTCGACTCATTTCCTATATTGTCAGTTTATGGGCGTTGGTAATGTCGATCAGGTTGCCGAGCGAGAGGTTCCCCAATGCAGGATTCACCTCCCAATGGTCGATAGAGGGATGTTCAGATTTAATCCGCATTTTGTATTGTCTTGCTTTACTGCGTTGCGGTGCCACCTTGTGGTTTATTGATGAACGACCAGTTTCCGGGGAACAAAAGGCTCCGGATTTAAAAGCGCAAATTGTTTTCGAAAACTATAGCTAAAGCGACTCTCTCTCTCTCTCTCTCTCTCTCTCTCTCTCTCGTCTCTCTCTCTCTCTCTCTCTCTCTCTCTCTCTCTCTCTCTCTCTCTCTCTCTCTCTCTCTCTCTCTCTCTCTCTCTCTCTCTCTCTCTCCCCTCAGTGTTGTTCAGGGTGAAACATTGAATTGATGTTACATTTAATTGTGCCAAAGTGTCTAGAACTACAATTAGTTTCAGAGAGGTAGCGAGAGAGAGATGGGGGGGGGCAGACAGGCAGATAAAGAGTCCATGATATTTCAGTGACAAGCTTGATACTGAGTTTAAAAAAGATAACTTGTTTGTTTATAGATGTCAATTTTCAACTGTAACTAATCTACATAATCTACCAATATTTGACACTATCCGATCTACGTGATCCTTTTTGACTCAGTAGTTTGCATATCAACACTGGACATTTTTTTTTATAACAGTTACAAAAAAATTGTTCGGATATGAGCTCATATCGACACTGACGAAATGTATACATTACTTCGAAATAACAAGTGTCTAAACTGTTGCATCTAAATCATATGGGAAACATTAATGTAGTGGCGTAATTGTAATACACAAGGCACGTTAATAGTCTCTACTTGACAAAGAGGATTCTCGTGTAGTTGTCCATATTATATTTTGGGCCCATCCGACCCAAAATTACATAGCAGCTGTCTTGGTGGCGAGCAACGCCAGAAACAGTTTCGCAACGTTGCTGCTCTTAAATGCGCCCCAAGCTGGCTGTGATTGGTCAGCTCTTCGGTTAACTTCCTGGAAGATGTTGGTTGCGGCTGCAAATATTTTATATTTTTCTGCCAAATTGCATATGTTTGTTTCTGGAAAGAGGACGGCGATGTGGGAAAAATGGCATGTTTCGGAACAGCAGCGCACCCTTTTGTAATTTGTGAGACTTGGAGGAATCCTGCCAAGGCAGACTACAGCGATAATGACGACATGTTGACCATGTACTACTGTGCAACACTGTGTTATGTCCTCCTTTCCAGCGCGCAACTGTAATAGTACTCCCGAGGGCGTTTGAAAGCTTGGGACATTTTTTTCTTGGACCGTTTTCGCCGATATAATTTGCACAGTTGACAACCCACATAAAAGAAGTTATTTTGGGTGCATGTTATTTGACTGTGTTTGTGCGCTGGCGTGTGCCTGTGTGACTCAGATGACAACTTGAGAGCAGAAGGATGGACGGCGGCAAGCAGAGCCGTGTCTCCCGGCCGCAGCGGATCAGCGAATCGTCCAAGGTTGGTCTCTCACGAGATTGACACGAGTGATAGCAAGTCACTCTTATTTTATGCCCCCTCCCCCAAACTGTGGACGAGCTATTCAATTGGTTCAGAATTAATTGGCAAGGGGCCCTCCCATGACATGTAAAGCGGAAGTTATTTTACGTTTATGCCATATTTTTCTTTAGTTGTTTTTTTTAATCTAAAGCGGTTTATAATAGAGTCAGCGAATAATATATATATATATATATATATATATATATATATATACACTACCGTTCAAAAGTTTGGGATCACCCAAACAATTTTGTGTTTTCCATGAAAAGTCACACTTATTCACCACCATATGTTGTGAAATGAATAGAAAATAGAGTCAAGACATTGACAAGGTTAGAAATAATGATTTGTATTTGAAATAAGATTTTTTTTACATCAAACTTTGCTTTCGTCAAAGAATCCTCCATTTGCAGCAATTACAGCACTGCAGACCTTTGGCATTCTAGCTGTTAATTTGTTGAGGTAATCTGGAGAAATTGCACCCCACGCTTCCAGAAGCAGCTCCCACAAGTTGGATTGGTTGGATGGGCACTTCTTTGAGCAGATTGAGTTTCTGGAGCATCACATTTGTGGGGTCAATTAAACGCTCAAAATGGCCAGAAAAAGAGAACTTTCATCTGAAACTCGACAGTCTATTCTTGTTCTTAGAAATGAAGGCTATTCCATGCGAGAAATTGCTAAGAAATTGAAGATTTCCTACACCGGTGTTTACTACTCCCTTCAGAGGACAGCACAAACAGGCTCTAACCAGAGTAGAAAAAGAAGTGGGAAGCCGCGTTGCACAACTGAGCAAGAAGATAAGTACATTAGAGTCTCTAGTTTGAGAAACAGACGCCTCACAGGTCCCCAACTGGCATCTTCATTAAATAGTACCTGTTAGAGCCTGTTTGTGCTGTCCTCTGAAGGGAGTAGTACACACCGGTGTAGGAAATCTTCAATTTCTTAGCAATTTCTCGCATGGAATAGCCTTCATTTCTAAGAACAAGAATAGACTGTCGAGTTTCAGATGAAAGTTCTCTTTTTCTGGCCATTTTGAGCGTTTAATTGACCCCACAAATGTGATGCTCCAGAAACTCAATCTGCTCAAAGAAGTGCCCATCCAACCAATCCAACTTGTGGGAGCTGCTTCTGGAAGCGTGGGGTGCAATTTCTCCAGATTACCTCAACAAATTAACAGCTAGAATGCCAAAGGTCTGCAATGCTGTAATTGCTGCAAATGGAGGATTCTTTAACGAAAGCAAAGTTTGATGTAAAAAAAATCTTATTTCAAATAAAAATCATTATTTCTAACCTTGTCAATGTCTTGACTCTATTTTCTATTCATTTCACAACATATGGTGGTGAATAAGTGTGACTTTTCATGGAAAACACGAAATTGTTTGGGTGATCCCAAACTTTTGAACGGTAGTGTATATATATATATATATATATATATATATATATATATATATATATATATGTGTGTGTGTGTGTGTGTGTGTGTGTGTGTGTGTGTGTGTGTGTGTGTTGAATAGTTATCACAGCCAAGGCGAGAGTGGATGTCCTGACGGGTGCGATTACTGTGGGTGCACAACAGGGAGATCAACAATGTTAGCACAAATAATAAAGGAGTCAAATTGCAAGTTAGCTGAGAAATGTCACAAATCAGCATTACAGTCATGCTTAAAGGCCATACATGGATTAACATATGCCTGCAAATGGGACGTTTTTAGGGCTTTGTTGAATGAAGTAAGTAAGTCTGCTCTCCTCGTGGATGACTGGAGGTCATTTCACTATTTTGGGGCCAGGCGAAAAAAAGTATGAACCTCGAGCTTTTCTCTGAAGTGGGCATAGACAGTATAGCCATCCAGAAATACTATAAAAATGAGGTTGACTGGGAGGGTACACATCATTATGGGTTTGCAGGTAATTATGTGCAGTCAGTTGGTTGAACTGCCCAGAAATCCCGCAGCAATGTTTTGAACTTTATGCAGGCAGCAGCCTTTAACCAGTGTAAGGATGCAAAGAGAGAAGTGATGTGTGGACATCGTCTTTACAGCAGTTGGATTTTGGAATATCTTGCATATGCTGGAGGCATTAGAGACCTTGTGCTGGTAATAGGATGTTTTTAAGAAGGTTGCATGTGTAGCGAGAGAGAGAGGATAGGAATGATCCATAATGTATCAGATCAGTGTTGTCTCTGGACTTCCACCATGTTCTCTCAGCTACCCGGAGCCTGGCCATATACTTCTTCAGTGCATCATTGAGTCAATGGCAGGGAGGTACAGATTAAGCTGGTTTCGGTGAGCAGGCAGAGTTTGAAGACAGAGTGGAGCATAGGGTAGCAGATGCACACTCAGTGTTAAGAGCAATTGATTGTTGTATTTGGGGTAGGTTGGAGGACAGTGAAGCTGATTGGCTGGTGGGAGACAGACAGTGGAGGCTGTGACAGGTAGCGAAATTACAGATGGGTGAAAGAGAGATGGAGAATTGGAGTAAAAAGTGGTCAATGTGTGCAAATGCATAACTGAGAGACAAAATAGTGATTGGGTAAGTGGAGGTCAAGTTGTTCACCTGCATTGTGGGTGGCTGAGGTTTTGAGAAGGGATGAGTCAAAGGAAGCCAGGGTGTGGAGGAATGCAGAGGCTGGTGGGTTATAAGTGGACGTCATAACTCTGAGTGATGTGATGCGATAACATCCTCAGGTTGTTGGTGCAACCCTTTCAACTCCCCAACAAAAAAATTTAGCTTTCCAGGGGGGTCCATAGAATCAAGAGTGTGTGCTTCACTTGTTGTGTAATACAGATATCTTGATACTCACGGGAGATTAGGGTGAGAGGTTTAGAAATTGGAGTATACTTCCACATAGGTGTAATGAGTAAACCTGTGACACCACTTCTTCCAGATGTGCAAGGGGAGTGACAGAAATTCCACCCAGAGAAGGGCGATGCTGGTGTCTGTGTTTTCAGTACATACACAAATCTCAGTGTAAACTAGAATATTAAGAGACTCGACCAATGAAAAATGAGGATTTGATCGTGTGTTCCTGCAATTGGCAGAGTAGCAGGGTTGTGTCTGTGGTTGTGTCTGCTTTGCCACCAACAGCGGATACTAGTATGACAGTGGGTAATGGGGTAATGGTATATGATAGTGTGCGACAGTTTAGATCCCCATTGAGAACAGCCACAGACTAGTGGCAACTTGCCCCAGTGAGGCGACTTGGGAGGAGTGATAGGCGGTTCTGAGTAGTGAACTAAATCTAACTCCAGTGTGTCCCCACAGGAATTGCTGCAGCTATGCATGCAGGCGGGGGAAGGAGCAGCAAAACAAATTTTCACTGGGTGTTGGATATTTTTACCAATATGTCATTATGAAATTTGTAGAAGTTGAATGGCATCTCAAATGCTAGCAAAAATTATAAAAAATGACAAGATCACAAAAATAATCACTTAATAAAGTGGCTCCAATGTCCAATGGACTTACATTTGCTTCTAATGTTAAAATCTTGGAATCCTTTGAATCCTGCACCAGATTGTTAATTTAAAATAGTGATGAGACTTGTGTAAATGCAGGTTTACATCACATTTTAATGTTATGATGTTATCCAGATATTTTGGAAAAAAAAACCTACAAAGGTTCAATCAATCAAGTTGCATTTTTATAGTGCTTTTCTAGCTGCAACAGCCACTCAAAGGAGTTGCCTGTAAATTGTTTATAACACAGCTATTTGAATAACACATTAACTTGTAACAGGTTCTGTGGCTGGAGTTTGAGGAGATTGTCATCCATCCATCAGGGATAGGCGACATGATCCAGAAAGGGCCGGTGTGGGTGCAGGTCTTTGGTCCAACCAAGCAGTTACACGCTCGAGACCTGCACCCACACCGGCCCTTTCTGGATCATGTTGCCCATCCCTGACAGAGTAATATGCAATATGTTGGTAGTGGTTCACTGGTTCAAGGACACTTGGTAAGACACAGCACAGATGATGGAATGTGACACTATTCGTTTCAAGGGTTGAATCAGGGACCCCCTGCTTTCTCTAGTCACCGTGTGGTGCTGTCTCCCCTATGCGTCTAGTTTTTGCACAGCTGATTTAGTGATCTGATTTGACTTCAGTTTGCAGAATGAAGAAACCTTTTCACCATCAAAGCGACTCTTAGATTTCTTCATAAAAGAAACAATAATTATATTTATCAAAATTAATATTTAAATGTATTTATGTATTAGTCTTGAAAATGTTGCATCGTCTTGTTATGTTGTGTTTGATGAACAAACGAGTGCCACCACGGGACTCTAAAAAACTCAGTTGACCATGTATCTGCAACTTTAGTATTTTATTTTTTGATTCATTTGTCCACCTATAGCCTATAGGGTCCTGGGGTGGGGTATGTGGGCAGATGGCTGGGTGGTACACTTGGGGGAGGGGAGACGGGGCTAGGTATTGAGGGAGGAACTCAGATGGGAGGGGGTTCCCTGTAATGACTCTTTTTCTTTTTCCCCCATTGTGGCTGTTAGTATCCTTGGTTTGTCTCGTATTCATATAGAATTTTTCAGACATTTCCCCAATAGAAACATTTCATCTGAAAAAGACTTATTAATAAATACGACCCTGATTAAATATTATTAATTAAAAAGTGTCACATCTGGTGTTTGGTTGAAGGTCCTGTCTAAATAATGTTGATTACAGCAATGATGTATTCATAATTGCCAAATATGTCAAAATATGTGTTTGTGGGAGGCAGGTTTTCTGTTGGGCAGAGCAGGCCACAGTGCTGCTCCAGGGCCTCAATGAGCAGCGGCAGCAGGGTCAGCTGTGTGATGTGGTGCTGGTGGCAGATGAACAGCAGGTCCCCGCCCACCGGGCCCTTCTGGCAGTCTGCAGCCCCTATTTCCATGCCATGTTCACTCTGGGCATGAGGGAGGAACGACAGGCACAGGTAGGTGTGTGTGTGTGTGTGTGTGTGTGAGTGTGTGTGAGTGAGTGCACACGCTAATTTCTTTTTCCACCAACATTTTCCGCCTTTTTCCTGTTATCTTTTAGCGTTCCGTCTTTTTTTTTTTTTTTTTTTGCCAAAACATACTCCCTTTCCTTTCTCTCCTCCTCCTTTTCTCTCACTCGCTTTCTGTTTCTTTGTAGGTGGAACTGGTTGGGACGTCGTACATCGGTCTGAAAACTGTGGTGGACTTCCTGTACAGTGGAGAGCTGCCATTGGATGGAGGAAATATTGACTATGTGCTGGAGACTGCACACCTGCTGCAGGTGAGGCAAATATCCTCTGCATGCTTAACTTTTTGGTCAAGCAAAATTAAGAAAAAATAACCAACTTGAAATGAACGGTCTTTGATTATAGTATTTGAAAGAAAGCTTTTATTACAACCCAAAATGACAACCTTGTCCTTTCCCACATTCACTGGTGTCCTGTGACATCTCAGACATTAGTGGGTCTTATTCAATGGAACTCGGTGGGGATCGTGCTCGGCCTCAAAGGTGTGCCTCAGTTTCAGGGCAAAATTAGAAACAATTACAAGAGCTGCAACATTGTAAATGAAGTTTCACTTTCGAAGCCTGTTGTTTCTTCTTAACTTGCTAATAATGCCTGTAGGGATATGTGGTAATTGTGGCGGTGTTTGAAAATTCTGAATCACAAAAAAAAGTCCATTTGATATCAAACAGTCGCCAGAGGCTACTATGTGAACCCCCCCCCCCCAAAAAAATGGTTCAACCGGGTTTTTGAACAACAGTGTTATAGTAACTATTGATGAATGAAGGTCTCTTACAAACTTGTTCTGACATCAGGGTCCTGGTAGTGTAGCGGTCTATTCCGTTGCCTACCAACACGGGGATCGCTGGTTCGAATCCCCATGTTACCTCTGGCTTGGTTGGGCGTCCCTACAGACACAATTGGCTGTGTTTGCAGGTGGGAAGCTGGATGTGGGTATGTGTCCTGGTCTCTGCACTAGCGCCTCCTGTGGTCGGCCGGGAAGCCTGTTCGGGGTGGGGGGGGACTAGGGGGAATCGCGTGTTCCTCCCAAGCGCTACGCCCCCCTGGTGAAACTCCTCACTGTCAACTGAAAAGAAGTGGCTGGAGATTCCACATGTATTGGAGGAGGCATGTGGTAGTCTGCAGCCCTCCCCGGATCGGCAAAGGGGGTGAGGCAGCGACCGGGACGGCTCAGAGGAGTGGTATAATTAGCTGGGTACAATTGGAGAGAAAAAGGAGGAAAATCCAAAAAAGAAAAAGAAAAAAAGAAAAAAGAGCAAAACTTGTTCTGACAGCTCCGTCAAGTCCAAGTCCACGACAGCTTCACATCTCCATCAACTCCCCTCTTACGGGTCATTTTCCTCTTCATTTGGTGGCTATAGAAAGACGTAAAATGCAATGTGATGTACCATTTTCCCTGGAAAGTCCAACTTGAGAGTAACAGATGAAATGAGTGGCTAAAAAGGTGTTCAGAATTAGGATATTTATGGATTAGCTTATCGTCATAAATGTGGCAGCGATAGAAAAAATGATGTTTGTTTGCATATTTGTTGTCTTGTTTCACCCCGTTTATTGTAAAGTAACTGAGTGTTAGAAACGCGCTATATAAGATTGATTTATTACTATTATTATTATTATTATATCAAGCTTCATATTGTGGCATTAACTTGAAATTTAGTTTCCTTCCCGTATGAAGATCTTCAGCTTTCATATTTCATATTTTTCATGAAATATTATGTTATATCATTCATTCATTCATTCATTCATTCATTCATTCATTCATTCATTCATTCATTCATTCGTTCATCTTCAGCCGCTTCTCTGGGGTTGGGTCGCGGTGGCAGCAAGCTAAGTAGGGCACTCCAGACGTCCCTCTCCCCAGCAACGCCCTCCAGCTCCACCTGGTGGATCCCAAGGCATTCCCAGGCCAGATTGGACATGTAGTCCACACGTAGTAGTTCGCCAGGGGGATGTAGCGCGTGGGAGGATCATGCTATTCCCCCCAGTTCCCCCTCCCCCCTGAACAGGCACCCTGACCGACCAGAGGAGGCACTAGTGCAGCAACCAGGACACATACCCACATCCGGCTTCCCACCTACAGACACAGCCAATTGTGTCTGTAGGGATGGCCGACCAAGCCGGAGCCAACATGGGGATTCGATCCGGCGATCCCCATGTTGGTAGGCAACGGAATAGACCGCTACGCTACCCGGACACCCATATATTATTTTATATATTATAATGATAAAAATATAATATTATTATTGTTATATATCATATTATATTATATTATAAAATATATGAAATATATTATATTGTGGCTTCAACTTGAAATTTAGTTTCTTTCCCATATGAAGATCGTGCTCCTCTAATGCCTTACCCTTTTTTCTATCTGCTCTCCATATTGTCTGTCATGCTGTAATTTCTGGTGTATAATTAAACTAGAATGCCCTGAAAATAATATGAAGTAAAAACTCCTCTTTTCTAGGTGTGGCAAGCAGTGGATTTTTGTTGTCAGTACCTGGAGAGGGAGGTGAATGAGGACAACTACCTTTATCTCCAAGAGCTGGCCCTTCTCTACAGTCTGGAGCGACTGGACACCTTTATTGACGACTTTATACTCCAGCGTTTTGCCACGCTCTCATTCACCCCCGACTTCCTTCGAGATATTCCCTTACACAAGCTCACCTCTTACATCTCCAGTGGCCAGGTTTGAATGCTTTATTGAGATAGTATTTCCTTTTGTTACAAGTCTGGCGGCTAGTTAATAAAGGGTGTGAAGCAAAAGGAGCATTCTCGCCGTCATGTATAATATATTAGAACAAAGATATGTGTTAAGCAAGTCCAGCACTCAGTACAGTCTTCCCCTTTCGGGACATCAGGACTGTTAGCAGTCTAACACAGTGCTTCCTGATTTGTCCCATGTACAATCCAGAGAGCCTCTTTGGGCTACATTCACACTACAGGTGGAAATGACCCAGATCCACTTTTTCTGCCTACGAGTGACACAGCTCTGATATTTTCAAATTAGATTATGGCCACATTCATATATGTGGTATTTTTATATCCATCCATCGGATGAGACGTTAAATCGAGGTCCTGGCTCACTGGTCATTAAAGATCCCGTGGCAGTTATCACAAACTTATGGTGACTTATGGCTTTCCCAGATATTCCAGATTTTTGTTGTTGTTCATGCATGCCTGTGTGTCATGCATGTGATGTTATTTGTGAATGTGCACCTGAGGGTCATTTCAGGGCAGAGGTCCACTTCACAGTAATGCCAGATAAATATGAACAGGAACTGTCAAGTAGTGAGCAAAAAATCAGAATATATAGCAGTAAGGCTTTTAATGTGAACGTAGACTGCCATCTTCTCTTCCTGTGCCAATACAAACTTCTACATAGAAATAAAATGGCCACAGATGAAACTCTTTGCCTAAGTGGATCTCTCATGCTAATGCCAGCCTCTCGACCAATGCTCAGAACACAACCAGCCCACCATGTCTTTAATGCCTTTTAAAGATGCCTTTAATCCTAGGAAGGCATATATCTTCATCTTCGAGTGAATCCTTCAACTTCTATCTTTAGGTACAGCATGAGAGTGAGCAGGCCTTGCTCCAGGCGACTCTTCAGTGGTTGAGCCAGTCCCCCGACCGCACAAGCCATGCCAGACAGCTCCTCTCACACATCCACTTCCCTCTGATACCGGCGGGAGACCTGGCTGGCCGCGTGCTGCCAACAGTGAGGGCCCTGCTGCCAGAGGAGCCAAGCTGTGAGGCCCTGGTGGAGGAGGCACTATGCTACCATGCTAGGCCCAGCGCTCAGCCGCTACTACAAACTGGACGAACCGCTCTGAGGGGAGGAGTGGACCAGCTGCTGCTTGTCGGAGGGGAGGTAATGATGAATCACTGAGAAGATGGACTTTGTTTGGGTTATTTTTTACTTAAATCACTTGAGATTATTTATCAGGATTGTTTTATTTTTTCTTCTTTTTGGGAGGGGTAGCAGATTCCTCCCAATTTTAATGTGTCCAATTTCCTGTTCTCCTAAGGTCCCGCCATTGCACAACCCCTACGGTGGCAGCATAGAGTTTAGACTCCCATGTACAGACTCCTCTGATATGCGTGGAGTCACTTCTTTTACTCCAATACATGTGGAACACCTTTTATTTAGCCTTCCAGGTTCAGATATGTTTAATGGAGGTACATAACACATGTGGAGATTTACACTTTTCCTCCTAGATATGCCCACCACCTGTAGGAGTCACTGATACCCATATCAGCTCGCCACCCAGGAACAGTACTATGTTCCCTATGACACCTGGTCAAGGCAAAGACAATGCTCAGGTTCGAACTGTGAACCTAACAACAATGCATCATGTTTAGAATTTAAAAAGCTATATATTTCACAATTGGTTCTGAAAGGGTGGATGGAAAGGCTACAGCTACTGCGCAAAGGTTCAAAAAGGTGTCAAACAGCAGCCTCTAAGCAAATGAGCCCCACTTGGTTATTGCACTGTGTTTACATATTTTGTTTTGATTGGATTTTTGTGCATGTATGTTTGAGTTGAGAGGGAATAGGGGAGGGGTTGGGAGAATGTGGGAGGACACTTTTTACAATGGCTGACAGAGAAAAGTGTCCTCACCTGAAAAGCATATGTGCTTGCACCCGCTCACCATCATACAGGATACGCTTTCCTGAAATGGAAATATGTTAACCTGATGAACTCTGTTAGGACTGCCTGCTTCCAACACAGCCTCTCTATTTTTTGTTGCACCTGTTATGTCAATTTTGGCAAACTTAAAAAAATGATATGTTGCTAAACTCAGGGAGCCTTCGAAATGAAATCCACTTAAAAGTGTTTTAAACATGTTTTGTACAAGACATGCCTCAATGCCATAATCTAAAACTGCTGTGGCTGTCTTGAGCTCAGTCTTGCTACATTTTGTGGGCTATTTAGTGGGTTTAGATTTGTCTACGGTAATTGACAACATGGGCGTGACAAAGAAAGGCACTGTTGGGCACAGGCAGTCCTAACCAAGTACATCAAGTTAAAACCAAAAGAGGATTCACAAGCTGTGCTGCATTACAACATTTTTATCATGCAAGTAAGAACTTGACCCCCCCCCCCCCCCAATGTTAGTGGTATCTATCATTTTGTTGTGTTAACTTAGCTTGGGAAACTGGGCTGCACACTGTCAGCTAACTAGCTTGCTTTTTATGTTGCCCCTTAGCCGTGGTGAGGGAACTCGACCCACCAGTTCCACCAAACAAAAAAAGGTGTTTTGGCAATCATCATAGCATACATAAGAACTGACTGTTTCACTCCATCACAGATTCAAAGAAAGTTGA
The DNA here is from genome assembly GCF_029633865.1 of Lampris incognitus. NCBI lineage: Eukaryota > Metazoa > Chordata > Actinopteri > Lampriformes > Lampridae > Lampris > Lampris incognitus. The sequence continues at coordinate 37,637,750 of NC_079216.1, read as the reverse complement.
AACAGTTCATCGGATACAATATTGACAGAAATGTTTCATCACTCATCTAAGTGACCTCTTCAGTCTCAGCTGACTGCAAGTATCCCCACCCTTATGAACAATATAGTGACCTAACGACCGAAACCAACGACCAGTTTAATATGCAAATAGACTTGACCATTAACTAGAGTTTCAATGATTATGGTTACTATTCACAGAAGATTTGGGAATGTTTGCAATCACAGCATTGTAAGATGACAACAGATGTGCTCTTCCTGTCGGTTCAGGGACGGTCATTCCCTCTTCACATAGATGGCCTCTTTGACTCCACATTCAAACCAGCGTTTCTCCCTATCAAGGATTTGCACATCCTCATCTTTGAAAGAGTGGCCACTGGCCTGTAGATGGGTGTAGACTGCAGAGTCCTGGCCTGACAAGTTAGCTCTTTTGTGTTGTGCCATCGTGTTTAGTTTCCCCAATGTACAAGTCACTGCAATCCCCCTGGCACTTAACAGTGCTCTGTTTGTGCCAGGGGACCCGATCCTTGGGGTGGGCCAATTTCTGGCGCAGCGTGCTTTGGGGTTTGAAAGCAACTGAGACGCAGTGTTTGGAAAATACGCGTCTCAACTTTTCCGACACTCCCGCCACATACGGAATAACCACTGATTTACGCTTAGGCAGCTGTCATCCTTCTCCTCTCTTTGATCAGCTGGTGCACTGGTTGGGCATCTTCCTGGTTTTGACAAATGCCCAGTTAGGATAACCACACTTAACCAGGGCCTGTTTAATGTGGGATTTCTCCCCTTCCCCAGCCGCTGTGTCGGTGATTGTAAACATTCCCAAATCCTCTGTGAATAGTACACATTGCCATTGAAACTCTAGTTAATGGTCACGCCTATTTGCATATGAAACTGAGCATTGGTTTCGGTCGTTATGCAACTGTGTTGTTTATAAGGGGGGTGGGGATACCTGCAGTCAGCTTAGACTGAGGATGTCACTTAGATGAGTGATGAAACGTTATCTGTCAATAAACGTTGTATCAAGATGAACTGATTCAACTTTCTTTGATTTTCTTACCTGTATTATTGAGCATGCATAAAAACATCCATTACAGATTCTATCTTTAATCAAGTAAGTGGCGATATCAGAGCGGGACTACTGCAGCCCACCTGACAAGTGAAAAGAAGCACTTTTCCCATGTGCATGTGTATTCTGCATCCATTTTAAAGGTGTCAGAGCGTGGCGAGGAGCTAAGTGCAAATGTGTGCTGGCTGGATAGTGAGGCTGGCAGCTGGGAGGTAGAGACCCAGCTCCCCGCCAAGCGGAGTCACCACTGCCTGGCTGTGCTGGGCGGCTTCATCTACACTGCTGGGGGCAGCTCCTCCAGAGACAACGGGGGAGATGCAGCATGTAACATGCTGTACAGATATGACCCACGGCATAACCAGTGGACCAAGGTAACCAAAACAGAGCAGAGTGATGAGTGATGTTACTTCATAAATTACACACAAACACCATTGGTAGTCTATATGATCAATTTAGGACATCCATTCTCTTCATTCTCACTCATCCAGCCATTTGTAATTATGGGAGGAAGTCCTACCAGAATTGTCATAAGAGTGTTCTTCAAGGCTTTGCCATGAGCAGTGCCACTCCTACTATTTAATCTATAATCTCTTCTCACCCCAACTTTCTTATATTGTTTTTTGTGAAATAATGGCTCCTTCCGGGTTGGGGATGAGTTGTTGCCTCCAGTGAATGAGTTCAAGAATCTCGGGGTCTTGTTCACAAGTGAGGGTAGGATGGAGCGGGAGATTGACAAGTGGATTGGTGCAGCATCAACAGTAATGCAGAGGTTGTACCGGACTGTTGTGGTGAAGAGGGAGCTGAGCCAGAAGGCAAAGCTCTCAATTTACCAATCAATCTTTGTTCCAACCCTCACCTATGTTCATGAGCTTTGGGTGGTGACCGAAAAGGTGAGATCGCGGATACAAGCGGCTGAAATGAGTTTCCTCTGTAGGGTGTCTGGGCTCAGCCTTAGAGATAGGGTGAGGAGCTCGGACATCCGGGGGGAGCTCGGAGTAGAGCCGCTGATCCTTCGCATCAAAAGGAGCCAGTTGCGGTGGTTCGGGCATCTGTTTGGGATGCCTCCTGGGCGCCTTCCTTTGGAGGTTTACTGGGCACGGCCAACTGGGAGGAGACCCCGGGGTAGACCCAGAGCTCGCTAGAGGGACTACATGTCCAATCTGGCCTGGGAACGCCTTGGGATCCCCCAGGAGGAGCTGGAGGGCGTTGCTGGGGAGAGGTACGTCTGGAGTGCCCTACTTAGCTTGCTGCCACTGTGACCTGACCCTGGAGAAGCAGCTGATGATGAATGAATGAATGAATAATTGCAGTAAAATCAGAGCACTGACAGTATGTGTTTCCAGGGTGCTCCTATGAACCAGCGGCGTGTGGACTTCTACCTGGGGGCAGTGGGGGAGTGCTTGATCGCTGTGGGTGGGAGGAATGACACCGGAGCGCTGTCGTCCGTGGAAATATACTGTCCTGCTGAAGACAGCTGGTCCTATGTGGCAGGACTGCCCAGGTAAGAACATATAGCTTGGTATAGTAATGATAATACTAATAAACATTATTTATATAGCAATTATCATACATGAAATGCAGCTCAAAGTGCTTTACATTACAATGAAGCGGACAAATTAAAGCAATCACAAGCAGAAAAAGTCAAGTTGCAAAGTGCTTTAGAATCAATAACAGAATGAAAATTAAAAACCATTAACGAGGAGTCACGTGGTATGCTCACCCAAGATGGCTGCATAGGAGAAGTAGTGTCTGGCCAATTCGACAAAACTCTCAGAAAAATCTAGATTATGATTGTATAATTCCGTCTATTTTGCGCCTCGTGGTTACATGATTGAGTATGTCCCAAAAGAGTCATTATTTTACTCGTAATCCGCCTCAAAATCAGCGAACTAAAACTTCTACCGAACCAATGAGCAAGATGGCGACGCAGCATGAAGCTACAGATATCCCACACCTAGCTAACGTGGCTACTGAACTACAGGGCATTCAGACCATCCTTGAGACTCTAGCTAAAGATGTATCCGGAGTGAAAAGTGGAATGGGTTCTCTGAATGACACTGTTAAAAAGCTTGGGGACAGAACTACCGAGGCCGAATCAAGAATATCAGTGCTGGAGGTTGACAACGCTAAACAGGGCCCAGTCATGGAGGAAATGGTGAAGCAAAACAGGCTGCTGCGAGATAGGCTATCAGCCTTGGAGGGCTACTCCAGGCGCCAGAACATCAGGATTTCGGGTATCAAGGAGGGGGCGGAGGGCCAAGATTAAGATGCCTTTCTCAAAACACTGCTACAGGAGAGTTTGGGAATAAACACGGATGAGTGGTACGAAGCTGACAGGATTCATCGTGTGGGCCCACCCCCGAATGACAACTCCAGACCGAGGCACATCATCTTTCGTTTTCTGCGAGATAAGGCTAAGTCTGCAGTGTTAGCAGCAGCTAGGAGGAAGAAAGAAGTGAGTTGGAGAAACGCGAGGATTTACTTCTTCCAAGACTACGCCCAAGACATACAAGAGAAACGTACAAGAGAAGTAAGACATACAAGAGAAACACGCAAGATCGTGTACGCCCTGCGATATCCAGCCACGATGACCTTCACGTTTAACAAGCGGCGACACGAGTTCTCCAACCCGGCGGAAGCTAAGTTCTTTCTCAGCTGCCTGGGAGATAAAACAGGGGCCTCTGCGGAAAGAGGTGCGCTCGCTGATGGCAAGGATTAATTTGGGATTTCGAGACCTTGGCTAACTGACATTGACATCAAATTGACATTGATACAGCAACAACTCTTATTCGTTTGGTATAGAGAGCACCCGCAGAAAGCAGGACCACGATGTCACCATGTATGGACAAGACTGTATCGAGTGGAAACCCCCAGCGAAAGGTAGCCTAACCGGTGGACTTTTTTTTTCTTTTTTCTATCGTGTCATTATTTCCACCGGCATGTATAAATAGCTCCGGTCTATGGTAGGCGGGGAGCGAAAGAGACAGGAAAGCCTATACCGCAGGGGATATTAACCAGGGCTCTCTGGTATTAATCTGAGGTCGTTGCTGTTGGTCTACTTGTTTATAGAAACAGTAATATGTTAGCCACGAGGTAGGGACTAAGGAAAATTAGTAATTTTGCAGCCTGATTAGGTCTACCACACGGTATGCAATCACTAAGTTGCGTGTTAAGGAGTGAGGGTTGAGTCAATTGGCTAGCCAGTAGTGGAGCCTTCGACGGGATCAACCAGGTCCATGGACTCACTAAAGTTAAACTATGGGAATGACTGGCATGGGGGCCAGCTAGTTTTCAGTTTTGTTTTTCTTTTTTTGTCTGTTGTGTCTTTTAGTCTTGTAGGTTATGCTCATGTTATGTGTCCGATGTCTAGCCATAATGAGTCTACTAATACAGGCAGTAGGCCTTCTAATTGCGATGCAAGTAGGCTATATATTTTTCAGATCCGAGGGGTAAATGCATATAGGGCAACTTTTATTTTTTATGGGGATACTTCAATAATTCAGTATGGGTTTACTTAAAATAGTATCTTGGAATATAGCGGGGTGCACACATGTTATTAAAAGGAAAAAAATCCTAACATTTCTCAAACAGAAAACGGTTGATATAGCCCTTATTCAGGAAACACATTTGAATGAGAAGGAATCTGACACATTGAAACGAGACTGGGTGGGACAGGTTTATTATAGCACATTCCCTGCTAGGAAGAGAGGGGTGATTATTCTTGTTAAGAGGAACGTAGACTTCCAAGTGCTGAAGCGCATCTCAGATAAAGAAGGTAGATGGGTCATCTTAGATGCTATAATGGAAGGCCAAAGAGTGACAGCGGCTAATATCTATGGTCCGAATTCAGTATCGCTAGACTTTTTCCATGATGTCTGTAATATAATTAGAAATGTGGGGAACGACAATATAATTATAGGGGGAAACTTCAACCAGGTTAGAGATCTGAAACTGGACAAATCCTCTCAATCAAGCCAACCCAGCTATAGGTCTGCATCAATGGCCGCAATAGAGTTGATGATGGAAGAACTGGGACTTATTGATATATGGCGGTTATTACACCCACAAGAAAGAGATTATACCTTTTTCTCTCACCCCCATGCCACATATTCTAGGATTGATTATTTTCTTATATCTAGGGCTTTCGTTAACCAAGTGCTTAGTGCTACAATTGGCAATATAGTTTTGACGGATCATGCACCTGTGGATGTAGTTATGTCCCCTCAAGAAAATGAGGAACGGGTGTTAAGGTGGCGCTTTGATAATTTCAGGTTAAATGGAGAAGAGTATTGTACATTTGTTAAGACAGTGATGTGTGAATTCTGGGAATTTAACGAGGGCTCAATTTCAGACTCTGGGATGATGTGGGATGCCTTTAAAGCATATGTAAGGGGGCGTCTGATACAACACAGTGCGCTTGCTAAAAGAGCAGAAAATGAAAAGATGCTTAAACTAGATAAAGACATAAAAAAGCTTGAGAAACAGCATATACAGCATTCAGACCCAGAAACGTGGCGTAAACTTAATAAATTAAAATTTGATTTGAATAACATTTTACAAAGGAAGGCCGAATTAGCGTTGTTTTATACGAAGCAGAAATACTATGAACAGGGAGAGAGGGCGGGCAAATTATTGGCACATAGAGTAAAACAGAGGCAAACTCAAAACATAATTTCTTCAATATATAATAAAAGTAATGAATTGATCACGAATAAAAAGGGGATTAATGGGATGTTTAAGACATTTTACCAAGAACTGTACACATCACAAGGGACGATGGATGAGTCTAAGCTGAAGAGCTTCCTCTCAACAATTAACATGCCAACCTTAACAGAGGCTCAGAGAGACACCTTAGAAGGAGACGTCACTATTGAAGAAATTCAGCAAGCAGTACTTAGCGCCGGAAAATTATGGGTTTACTTCTGACTTTTATAGGAAGTTTATCGACAAGTTAGCCCCAAGACTGCAAACTGTCTATCAAGATGCTTTACAGAAAGGTAAACTCCCGGAAAGCATGAGCTCAGCAGTAAACACTTTAATTCATAAGAAAGGGAAGGACCCGCAGTACTGTGGTAATTTTCGACCAATCTCACTAATCAATGTGGATGAAAAAGTGTTGGCCAAGATTCTAGCAACCAGACTAGAGGATGTTATTCCACTTCTAATACATCCAGACCAAGTTGGATTTGTAAAGGGGAGGAGCTCAGCTGATAATTTACGCAGACTCTTGCATCTCATGTGGAAAACGAGAAATGGAGAAGACCCAGTGGTTGCCTTCTCTCTAGATGCAGAGAAGGCCTTTGATAAGGTGGAGTTTTCCTTTTTGTTTTCTATTCTAGAGAGATATGGGTTTGGACCATCGTTCCTACAATGGGTTCAGCTAATGTATACAGATCCGATGGCCACTGTTCTCACCAATGGCATCACGTCACCCTCTTTTAAGCTGAGCCGTAGCACTAGGCAGGGCTCGCCTCTCTCACCTCACATGTTTGCTCTTTTTCTCGAACCATTGGCACTGGCCTTACGCGCAAATAAGAATATAGTGGAAATACAAGCGGGTCGGGAAGAACATAAACTTTTTTTATATGCTGACGACAGCCTAGTGGTATCCTGTAATCCTGAAATGGCTGCATCAGAAATTAATTTAGTAATAGACTCTTTCTCTGAAATATCAGGATATACAATCAATTGGACAAAATCAGAAGCCATGCCACTATCCAAATTATGCCCACCGGTCATTAGAGAAAAATGGCAGTTCAGATGGATGCCGTCCGGCCTAACATATCTGGGGATTAAACTAACGCCGGGTCTGAATAAGATAATGGAATCAAATATAGCTCCTATCATTCAAAACATTCAATTTCTGTTGCAGAATTGGACTAAGATGAATATATCACTGTTGGGAAGAATAAACCTGGTGAAAATGATTATAGCACCTAAAATACAATATATTATATACATGCTACCCTTATCATTCCCACGCTTGTTGTTAAAACAGTACAACACAGTAATTGAGCACTTTATCTGGATGGGAAAAAAAGCCCTTATTTAACCGTACTAAGTTATACGCAGCTAAAGAACAGGGGGGCCTGTCACTCTCAAAGATTGACTGGTATCATTATGCCTTCTCACTCTCCCAACTTTCTAAAATGAATGTTCCTCCAAACCAGGCTCCTGCTTGGGTAAGGATAGAAGAAGAACTAGTATACCCTTCCTCCCTAGAGGCATCTCTGACACAAATGGGAAGAGCAATACCATTCAGGAACCCAGTGTTATCTTTTGCTCGGGAATCTTGGAGAGTGGCACATCATATTATGAAATCCAATACATATCTAACACCTAAAGCATCCATATGGTACAATAAGAAGCTTCTCATAGGCAAGAAGACATTCATGTGGGAAAGGTGGGCTAGGTCAGGTATACATCTCCTTGGAGATCTGTTTGGGAAAGATGGAATGAAATCCTTTGAGGAAGTGAAGACAGAATATAATCTAGACAAATCAGACTTTTGGAAATTTTTGCAAATTAGGCATTGTATATTGGGCCAGGTAAAATCTGAATTGAATCCACAAACTAGAATACAGGATCTATTCCATACAACATGGATGGGGAAAGGGGGGGCCTCACTATTTTATGTGCATATTAGGGAAGCACACAAGCCACAACTAGAGGGCCTGAAAATGTGTTGGGAAAAGAATGTTGGGGGGGAGATTTCGACAGAGGTCTGGGAGAAGATTGTTGCATCATGGCATAAATGCTCACGTGAAGCACAGTCACAACTCATTCATTATAAGGTGATCAATAGAAGCTACTGGACCCCATGTAAAATGGCAAAACTGAAACTAAGGGACAATGATGCTTGCTGGAGATGTGGGAAGGAGTCTGGGACTTTAGTACATCTACTGTATTATTGTGAGAAGACAGTATTTATGTGGGACAACATTGTTGTTTTTCTGAACGGGATGTTGAAGTTGTCACTGATTAAAACCCCAGCACTGTGTCTTTTGGGACTGTTACCAGAAAATGTCAGAAGGTCTAATCGGATGAAACTATGGGTGCAGCTGGCTCTGATAACTGGCTGTAGAATCAACCTGAGACACTGGAAATCCTATGCTCCTTCAACCTACAATGAATGGATGGAAACAATGTATAAGATGGTAACATATGAACGAATCACTTATAGAGTGGCGGGTAGAGAGAACATGTTTAAGGAGGTCTGGGGCTTATTCTTCACAGAAATGGAATGTGGACATTGAAATAGATGATTACTCTGCATGAATATTCATATGGACTCTATGGCTGTGTGTCTTGTCTAATTGTTTTTTTTTTTTTTATTTGTGTATGTTTACTTTGTTTGTTTTTTTTGTTTGGGTGTATGTTTGTAACCCCTTCTTCACTGGCGGGCAACACCAAGCACATTTAAACAAGACAAAATCCTAATGCTACCAGTTACTAAAGTGTTACAATAAAATCCAATGGCGCAACAGGATCCTGAGTTCTCAGCGGTGGAATGGTGAGCTGGCCGAACCTCCTGTGTACTAGTAGCCTAGTGCCACTAATGACAATATTAGTGATAAATGATAATAGAAATAATTAACCAAGATAATTATCAATTTAGTAGCACGGTGCCTCCACTGAGAAAATACTACACTTACCTAAGGCTAGTGAATGGTGTATCTTCCCAGAATTTAACAAACCTGTGGTCAAGGCAGATCTTATAACCCTGCTGTGTACTGAAGTACTGTACAAGCTTATTACCAGCACTCTAAAAGTAAATGAGCTGCCAATACACCCGAAATATAATTAATGATAATAGTATAATAATAGTATAATAATATAATAATGATAATTTGATAATACTGAGAGAGAGAGAGAGAGAGAGAGAGAGAGAGAGAGAGAGAGAGAGAGAGAGAGAGAGAGAGAGAGAGAGAGAGAGAGAGAGAGAGAGAGGGAAAAAAAAGAGTACAACATGAGTGTAGTATTGTTGATCAAATAAACATTAATTAAAATTACACAGGGTGTGACAACCGGTCACAATAAACAGAAAGAAAGTATCAAAAGAATACAAAAATACCCAGCACTTTCTGTTGGGGCCCGTTGGTGCACATTAAAGCAGTTCTCTGAGCGCAGAACAAGGCAGACACCCTACGATGCCCAGGCGACAAGACAAAAGTGTGTGTGTGTGTCAGTATAAGTGAAATGTTCGGGTTACTCACAACCCATCGCTCCCACGACTGGGAGGCTGTGTGCAGACCAGAGGATGGAAGACGCAGCGCTAGCTGTCGGCTCCCCGGCAGCGGCCTCCACCCACAAGATGGCCACAGGTCACAACATTCCGAAAACCCTGGCGAAGACAATGGTCCTCCGGTGGGAAACAAAGCAATCGGACCAAAACAAACCCCACCAGCAAGCACACGACCGTGGGCCAATCGCAACACTCCTGTCCTCAAATGCGGGCCCAGTACACGGCTGTGTACAAAGTCTCCGCGAAACGGGCACTGAGACGGGGCCGCGGAGAGAAAGAAAAATGGGCCTCTCTCCTTGGAGTCCTGCTGCGAATCGCCCAAACTCCTCCCTTCCCGTGAGGAGATCGACCGTTGCGAACCTCGCGATTTCGCGGGCATAACAACTCCACACCATATCATTGGCCAATAACAAAAATTCAAATACAAACACATTCCATTGGTCCACCTGTTCGGAAACCACACCAACATAGGAAACATCCAAGACACAAAGCATGCTGGTAAATGAAGTGCCACAACGTATGTACCAAAGATTTTTAGATTTTAGAGGTCCTTACATGTTGTTTAAAAACAGGAAAAGAGACAGTTGACATTGTTGGATACTTGTATTATGATGCATTGTGTTTGTGGATGCAATTGTTGATCTGTCCAGAAAAATATCAATTAATAAAAAAAAATAAAAAATAAAAACCATTAACGAGAATATAAGCTGATAAAAGTAAAATATTGCAATGAAGGGATGAAGGTGAAAAGCACAAAATGAATGAAATGATGATCAAGTGAAAGGTAGTGAAGCGGACAAGATAAAAGACTGTTAGAAGTTTGACTAAAAAGATGCGACATTAAATCCTTAAATTCGGATTTCTTCCATATTATATAAGCAGACATAAAATGCTATGTGCTGCTAACCTAAATCAAGAATGGCATCAGAGCAACTGAGTCAGGCTCTCTCAGGCAAGAGACAGAATAAAATAAGAAACGTGATTAGCATAGCATGTATGCCACTATGACAAAATAACTTCACATTACATAAACGACACAAAAAACATAACCTTATAAACACAAAAAAGGCAAATTCAACTGCCTGTTGAGACTTTTGTCTCCTAGAAGCCTCATCCCCTAACCTCTTTACCTATTGTCATTGTCCCTCATTTGCCATTCTAGGTTTACCTACGGCCACGCAGGGACAGCCTACCAAGGTGTGGTCTACATCTCTGGTGGCCATGACTACCAGATCGGACCATACCGCCAGGAGGTCCTGAGCTATGACCCATCGCGGGGTGCTGATGTCTGGATGGAGCGCCAGGCCATGTCTTTAGCTCGTGGCTGGCACTGCATGGCCTCCATGAACCACCTAATCTACGCCATTGGAGGTAGCAACGACCATGAGGATACAGCCGAGCGCTTTGATATCCTGGGGGTGGAGTCATTTGACCCACGCAGCGACCAGTGGACATGTGTGACGCCACTGCTGCTGCCGAACAGCGAGGCAGCTGTCGGGGTCTGGGGAGGGAGGATCTATGTGCTGGGTGGCTACAGCTGGGAGCACATGATGTTCTCGCGAGCAACTCAGGTGTTCGACCCCGACAAGGGTCAGTGGACAAAGGGGCCAGAGCTGTCCAAACCCATTGCCGGTGCCTCAGCGTGTGTGTGCGCCATTAGGCCCCAGCCACAGTCATCCTCTCTTGAGAAGAGGAAGAAAGTTGGACTCAGAGGAAAAGGAAGACCGCATTCAACTGGAGGAAAATGACCCCACATCTTTCCTGTCTGGTGAAAAATTGATGCTAAGCCTGGTTTAGGCTTAAATAGTAATTTAAACTGTTCAAATCAAAGGAGTGAATGGGGAAAGTGTTGGTACTACCATTGTCTTGCAGTCATCTTTAACCACTTCCAGTGGAATTCATAACCCAGAAACATAAATTGTTCTGATAGTTAGTCATTCATTCATTCATTCATTATCCAAGCCGCTTATCTGAATTCAGGTTGTGGGATGCTGGAGCCTATCCCAGCAGTCATTGGACAGCAGGCGGGGAGACACCCTGAACAGGCTGCCAGTCCTTCACAGTGCCGACACATTCACACCTAGGGACAATTTAGTATGGCCGATTCACCTGACCTACATGTCTTTGGACTGTGGGAGGAAACCGGAGCACCTGGAGGAAACCCACACAGACATGGGGAGAACACACTCCACACAGAGGATGACCTGGGATGACCTTCAAGGTTGGACAACCCTGGGGTTCGAACCCAGGACCTTCTTGCTGTGAGGCGACTGCACTAACCACTGCGCTACCGTGCTGCCCTAGAAATTGTTCTGATATTATGGACATCCATCCATTATCCGAACCACTTATCCTGATCCTGCGCTCAGGGTCGCGAGGATGCTGAAGCCTGTATCAGTAGTCATTGGGCGGCAAGCGGAGAGACACCCTGGACAGGCCGCCAGGCCATCACACAGGGCCAACATATACACACACACACACACACCTCGTTCTCTCTCTCTCTCTCTCTCTCTCTCTCTCTCTCTCTCTCTCTCTCTCTCTCTCTCTCTCTCTCTCTCTCTCTCTCTCTCTCTCTCTTTCTCGCTCTCTCACACACGCACACACACGCACACACACACACACACACACACACACACACACACACATTGAGCATCTAAGGGGTGGTGTTCATTGTCGTTTGCTGTATCTACCCATTTCTCACTGTGTGAATGTAAAAAGCCCTCTAAGACTGTTACTGTGATTTTGGGCAAATGAACAAATGAGACTATCTGTGTGTAATGTTATACACTGAAGCACAAACCCTCACAGATGGTACATATAACTATAACTGTAACCAGCATTTAGTCCAGCAATTATCACTTTACACATAATATTACTTGATGTGCTCAAGGCTTGATGTAATGTATTGAAATCACTGTTTGGAAATAAACCTTTGATGCATCCATCGTTACTAAGTCTTAACTCGGGCTACACACACACACACACACACACACACACACACACATATATATAGTATATATATATATGTATATATATATCCCCCCCCTTTTTCTCCCCAATTGTACCTGGCCAATCACCCCATGCTCTGAGCCGTCCCAGTCGCTGCTCCACCCCCTCTGCCGACTGCCGATCTGGGGAGGGCTGCAGACTACCACATGCCTCTGATACATGTGGAGTCACCAGACGCTTCTTTTCACCTGAGGTGTTTCACCAGGGGGCGTAGCACATGGGAGGATCATGCTATTCCCCCGAGTTCCCCCTCCCCCCTGAACAGGCACCCTGACCGACAGAGGAGGTGCTAGTGCAGCGACCAGGACACATACCCACATCCGGCTTCCCACCCACAGACACGGCCAATTGTGTCTGTAGGGATGCCCAACCAAACCGGCGGTAACACGGGGAGGTGATCCCCATGTTGGTAGGCAACAAAATAGACCACTATGCTACCCGGACGCCCATGCCATAAGTACTTTGTCATGAGGTGCCATAAAATCTAGCATATGGACCAATAATGTACAGAGGGAAACTTCCGTTTTAGCCATGACAGAAAGATCAGTTTAATATTGTTTCATATTTCCATCTACTATACAGGTAAGTATATAGCAGTAATCTTGCCAGTGCTCCCTTGAATTAACATCCAGAAATTTAGAGTAAGGCTCTTTCCATTTACATTTTCAATTGTCAACATTTCCCACATTTCTTAGTGTATTTGTACTAGTCGCCGTTTAGATTACATGACAGGAGGATGGTAAACAGCAATGTGAAGTCCTGTTGATGGTGGCAGTATGATCAGGGAGAGCCGGCAGGGGTCAGGCCATGGCAGGAACCTGTTTCAGTTCCAGTGGTTGTGTTTCTCTTTCAACCTCTTGCTTGCCGCGGCGGCTTTATTCAAAGGGGTAGTATGGATGAGACTTGAGTCTGAGAATCAGAAACACAGCAGACATACTTCATGAGGAGTCACAGTGGTTTTGTACAAGATCACATAGTCACTGTTGATCAGATGCATGAATTGCATATTACTAAACCGCATAAAGACTTAAATTGTGCATTATTCATTAGGAGTCGTAATAGTGCCGAGATATCATGACGGAGCATTCTAACTCCAGCATATTGTTTACTCAGAAGATGATGTGGTCATCATTCATTTGCTGATCATGACCAATGACCCCGAGTGCAAAACCTCTGTAAATATTTTGAAGTATAAAGTTGCATCACTTGTAATAGTAGTGTTTGTGATGGCTTGGTGTTGCCTTACTGGTTCAGGACACAGGCTTTCCACCCTCGGTTCAGTCCTTTCAGCGCCGCCATGTCTTCATCTGTCAATCTGAAGTCAAAGATCTGAACACAACAATTAAGTGTGATTGTGAGGATTTTACAGACATGCATTATGGCTATAATGTTACTGTTTCATATGCAGCAGTAAACCTGACCTATGATATAGAAACTGGTCCTTAAGGACATTTTTTCATGGCTTCGAGGTACTTTTTGCATTCAGACATATTCATGTTTTGCTAATAAAATGGGGTGGCTTTTGATTGTAGTTATTAAAAAAAAAGAAACAAAATACAAATAGTACAAACCGAATTCAAATGCTTGTTTTTCAGACTAAATTTTATTTGAACTCTGAGCTCTGTTGAGCAATGGCTGCATGTCCTGCTGGCCATGTGGGCAAGTGGCATTCAGCCCAGTTTTCTTGAAGCACCAAGGTCTTTGTTACATAACAAGGGATTGGTACAAAGGTCATCCTAGCGTCACGGTGCTTTTGAAGAAGAAATTGTGCTGTGTAATGAATGTGCTAAAGGTCACTTGAACAGAGGAAGTGGATCCACAGAGCTAAAGAAAGAAAAGATGAGAATTGAGAAAGTTTTCACCTTTGTGTTTTCAAGGATGTGATGAGGTTTGTCACTCTTGGGGATAACGGAAATCCTCTGCTGCACATGGTACCTTAGCAATACCTAAGAAAAACCCAACTGTCAGTGACACAGTGGCAAAAAACACAACACAAACACACACATAAGACACACATACTGACCTGTGCAGGGCTCCGTCTGTGTTTTCTGGCAATGTCTCCTACGACCGGGTCTTCCAGAAGCTTCTCTGGATCAGTGTCTCCTCTGTGACTATGGCACACAGACAAGAAGGATATACCAACGACAAGAGCAATTCTGTCTCTTATTCCCTCTGTAAATAGTTTCGCATTATCATTTATTAAACGCTCCCCCTCCACACAAAAAAAACCCCTAAAAAAACAAGAACCTGCCAAACCAGTCAAGCAACATGTTTAGTGGTGCTGAAATCTACCTCAGTTTGATCAGTGAAAGAGGTCTGTATACTTTTATAGACATTGTTTGGCACATTTCTGACATTTGTCCTCAATATGCAATCGCTACAGGAGTTCCCAGGTAAGAAGACTTGTAATTTGGTTAGATTTGATTTCTGCATTAATCTGAGCCAGTGGCTGTGAGTGAGTTATGCTGGGTGGGCTCACAGATTGGGGCCTCTCGCAGGGGAGCCAAAAGGGCTGTAGGCAGTGAGGGCGATGTCCCTGGACTTGCAAAACTCTATCAGTTCTGTCTGCACCAGGTAGGGATGGAGCTCCACCTAGACGCATGTCAACACAAGAAAGAATAGATTTACACACAGCAGCGTGATGAAGTTGCCAATGCATGATGATTATCCAGAGACAGGTCGGTCATTTCCCTCCCAATGGTTTGAGTAAGTAGACACAGTCGAGAAGCTTGAGCTCTGATGAATTCTCAACAACAGCAACAAATCTTGGTAATGTCGCAACACAAAACTGGGATAGGTCCTAAAAAACACAGAGGTGTCCAGTTCAGTGTTAAGTCTCCTTTGCTTATTCTCCATGAGATGATCCATGAATTACAGAGCTTGTTAACCACACTGATGAACAGCTGAGTGTTTTTCTCTCCCACCTTTTCCACCAAAAAATAAAAACATGACTTACAAGAGGAATGAATAGAAGTATTTATGTTACCAATGATAATACCTCCTCCCTCATAAACCTTCCCATATGTGGTTACAGCAGGAATGAAATGCTAAAGGCTTTAGTTTGGGATTAGATAGGGTGGTCCCCTCCTTGCAGTTTGTTCTGAATTAGGTTGGAGAAAAGCCACTTCAACAGGAACCTTTAATCTTAACCTTGTACGTTTACCAAGGCCAATGGACCCTCTCCTTCTTAACAGCTGCAGATTTGCTGTTGATAGATAATACATTCTGTCATGCCATGGTATTTCCTTACTCTTTTATACATTCCTCACTCTATTTTATTGAGGTTTTTATGTATTTACTTTTAACTTTGTTACTTCTACTTTCTCTTTATCATATTCCCTCCATCCTGTGCTTTATACCCGTTTGTTTTCTTATTTTTTTTATCTCTGCATGTTGACATAATGTTAAGTGCATTTCATTTTTAAGTATAAAATGCACTATAAAAGTTATATTTTGATTGTCTAAATTCAGGCTGAGCAATATTCTAATGTTATACTATTGCATCAGGATCACATCTAGGCACTGTCATATCGAGATACACAATTTTGTTGCCTAAATTTATTAACAAGAATCTATTATCTAAAAATCTCACAAAACGACCTCTGGAATATTTGGGCTAGTATTGTTTGAAAACGGGCGGCACGGTGGTGCAGTGGTTAGTGCGGTCGCCTCACAGCAAGGAGGTCCTGGGTTCAGGCCCGGGGTAGTCCAACCTTGGGGGTCGTCCTGTGTCATCCTCTGTGTGGAGTTTGCATGTTCTCCCTGTGTCTGCGTGGGTTTCCTCCGGGGGCTCCGGTTTCCTCCCACAGTCCAAAGACATGTAAGTCAGGTGAATTGGCTGTACTAAATTGTCCCTAGGTATGAATGTGTGTGTGTGTGTGTTTTTGTGTGTGTGTGTGGGCCCTGGCGGCCTGTCCAGGGTGTCTTCCCGCCTACCACCCAATAACTGCTGTAATAGGCTCCAATATCCCTGAGAGCAGGATAAGCAGTTCAGATAATGGATGGATGGATGTTTGAAAACTAGCCTTGGTTCAATACTTTATTTTATATTACCAAACAGTTCAAAATGTGATGAACCTCTGTTGGATTATTCAATAAAGTATTTTTGCTCATGTAAGCAAATATCATGATACATATGTTAAGATTTGGTATGATCATTTTTATGTCACCCAGCACTAGGTTGGTTGGTTGATTGATTGATTGATTGATTGATTGATTGATTGATTGATTGATTGATTGGTTGGTTGGTTGGTTGGTTGGTTGGTTGGTTGGTTGGTTGATTGATTGATTGATTGATTGATTGATTGATTGGTTGGTTGGTTGGTTGGTTGGTTGGTTGGTTGGTTGGTTGGTTGGTTGGTTGATTGATTGATTGATTGATTGATTGATTGATTGATTGATTGATTGATTGATTGATTGATTGATTGATTGGTTGGTTGGTTGATTGATTGAAGTTTGACCGCACCTGATTCACAGCAGGTGGGACCCTGGCCAGAGCCAGGAGTCTCTCTAGTTGGAGAATGTTGAAATTGGACACACCGATGTTCTTCACCTTGCCTGAGGCCTGCAGGGCCTCCATCCCCTGCAACACAAAACAAACAGTGGTCACTGATGGCACACTCATCAAACACGCCAGTGTAGCTGCTTGCTGCCAAAAAAACGTGCAATGGAAGAAATGTTAGTATGCAAGAAGGAGAGTATGTCTGTTCCTACCCTCCACACATCTAAATAGTCAACATCAGTTGTCAGCATTTCTCCATCCTTCATTGGGAAAAGCTCATCTTCCATTTTCTGGTGAGATTTGGGGGATAAAAAGGCTCAAAGGACTGGTCACAGGCGATGTCTGTGTTTGTGAGACAAACAACATGATGTGGCAGGATGTGTTGCATGCTATCAACTATCAACTTCTAACTATCAAAATATATTTTGATAAAAGATCTTTAGTTTTTTTTAACTTGATTTTGGATGCTAGACCAGCAGGATGGTTGTGTCAGTTACTCTAGCCCCAATTCAAATACTTGCTAATGAAGAACATTGTTCTATAATTTCGGGTGAAAGATATCATCTGTAGGCCAAAAGACATTTACAGAACTCATGTCTCTGTCAACTTGTTTTTTTTTTTTTGGTGACTATCCATAATCCTCTCCTCAGATATGTTAAGGATTAAAATCTTCTAAGCTATCAGTTAATTGGATGCCTTATCAGTATTCCAAACCTTCAGGCCAACAGGGAAGTGCACGAGGTACAGGTCCAGGTAGTCCAGCTGGAGGTCATTCAGAGACTTGTTCAGGCACAGAGGGATGTTTTCTGGGTCGTGATGGGTACACCATAGCTGTATATGGCACAAAACAAGGACAGGAAACATCTCACCAATTCATAGAGAGACAAACGAAGACACAATCACTGTACAGCAAATGCTGAATGGACAGCTATAATACAGGATATGGGGACCTTTTATATGTGATGAATGTCAAGTCTTCAAAATAGAGTTACCCTATTGTGGCATAGAGGCAAAATGAAGTACATCAAGTGAGGCTGAATGCTGTTTCTCAGAGGGTGAGAAAATTGGATAAATTTGACTTCAGCAATGTGTGGATGTGGCAGTAAAGATATCGCCTTCTTTTTACCAGTAAAACTATTTTTCAACAAGGGGGACAGAATAGCTATTTTGTGTTGATAAAGGCACTTTCAAACATACATACCCTAACACTAACGTAATAAATTGCAGGCAATTTTCTGGTAAAGGCAGCAACTTCTGTTGTTCACACAATCGACATCATCACAATATCTTTTTTTCCCCTCCCTTTTTTCTCCCCAATTGCATCCAGCCATTTACCCCACTCTTCTGAGCCATCCCAGTTGCTGCTCCACCCTCTGTCGAGCTGGGGAGGGCTGAAGACTACCACCTGCCTCCTCCAATTCATGTGGAGTCGCCAGCCACTTCTTTTCACCTGACAGTGAGATGTTTCACCAGGGAGACGTAGCGCGCGGGAGAATCACGCTATTCCCTCAGCCCCCCCCCCGAACAGGTGCCCCGACCGATCAGAGGAGGCGCTAGTGCAGCGACCAGGACACCTACCCACATCTGGCTTCCCACCCACAGACACGGCCAATTGTGTCTGTAGGGACGCCTAACCAAGCCAGAGGTAACATGTGGATTCAAACCAGCGAACCCTGTTTTGGTAGGCAGCTGAATAGACCGCCACGCCACCAGGACGCCCCACCATTGTGATATCTTAATGTGTTTTGACCATTCACACAACACCACCAACATCGCTAAAGTCCTCTGTTACTGTTTCCCGGATATTACGTTCACATGGCTTTTCAGATGGCGAGTGACAACCGCTCAGACGCCATTCATTCATTGCATTTCCCCAGACGAAATGCAATGAATGCTGCCATGTCCAGCTCCCACCTTACTGACGATGAACATGTCCTGACGTCTGATAATCCCCTGTTGTATTTTGGAGTGGATTGCCTTGCCAATCTCCACTTCATTGCGGTAGCTGTGGGCCGTATCAATGTGGCGGTAGCCAGCCGCAATGGCGGTCTCCACTGCCCCCTGGACTGGAGTGTAGGGCAAACTGGAAGACTGGAACAAATGAAAGTAAGACGGCGAATTAATTAATTAATTTATTGATTGACCAGTCCTCCCAGTCCTCTCAAGAATGGGGCAACAGTATCCGTGCATGGCTTATTTGATGTGAAGTTTTAGGTGGATTCACTTCTCTTTTTGCCCTGTGCTTGGGGTGTGGACTCAGCTGTCTAGTGCTCTTGCTCAAGGGTGCTTCAACAAATACAGCCATTGATCCAAGGCCCTTAGCTGACAGCTAGACAGCCTAGTATGAGGAGGCTTGTGTGGGTTACATAAATAAAAGGTCATGCACATAGAACGAGACAGACACCATGAAAAGCAGATGAAAATAAATCAAACTGATCTAACAGTGTACTAAAACTCCCTTTGGATATTACAAACTCCACATCTACCCAATGGAGAGTGTTAAACGACTTACTGCAAAAGCATTGGTCTCCTCCCTAGCTCAAACTGTTATTCTGTTGGTAGTGGGAAAACCCTACCTTATCAGACTTGTTGTAAACTGTCAGCATACTTTATACCCCCCCCATGCTTATGGGAATCCCCAAGATGTTTTGTTTTACTCTCAACCATTCACTGACTCATCCATTTTCTTGATTTCAGTGGAGAGCGAGGCATCCTCTGAACAGTTCAAATCAGTGGCAGTCAACCATGTGTCATGGAGAGCAGTAAATCTGTGCTTTCACTTAGTATTAATATATCTTCATCCAGACAGGGAAGGTCTAATGAGGGAAATTGGTTGGTTTAGTGTCCAGATGGGATGAAAACCTACATACACATGGCTACCCATGGCACAGGATTGGATACCATTGAAGTCTCAAGTCCCCTGCATGGTCATTCATATCTATTAGAGTTCCCATGTCATAAATGAAACATGCTGGAAGACTGCCTCTCTTCAATGTCATCCTTTTCCTTTTGATATTCATTCTTTTAATTCTGATCTGTCAAGCTTTACGACTCCAAGTACACCATCAACCACTTAAATAACTCCTCTACAGGCGTTATTTCTACATACGAGAATGCACAACTTTTGTGCTGCTCAACAGCTCATTATAATATAAGTGATGCTATCACTTATATTGGCCATGCTATCACAATTTTACCCTTACACCTATACCTCCATTCCCGATTTAACCCAACTCAAAAGTTACCTATTTGCAAATTGTTTGAGCAAACCATACCTTTATTCTCACAGATATACCGTGGCACAAAAGTAAATGAAAACCATGAAGGCTCTTGGTTTGCATCATGCACAGCAATGTCACGTAGAATAACAGCAAAAGATTAATTGTCAGTAAGTCAAGGAGTAGAAACCAAACTTGTTCTGCAACTGCCTGGAAATGACTGTAGGATTTTGTTTCTGATTGGTTGGATATTCAGTCGTTTTTGTTGGTGTACTCATCCTCTTCTGGGAATTTGCTGTATGTACTGAATTGCTTTCTTAAAAAGAGTTTAGCCATATAGATCATGTTAATATATCAAATATTACTGCAGTAATCTATCTTTTCTTTCTCCTAAAGAAACCGTCTGAAACCAGCCAGACTGTTTCAGCCCTTCTGCTATGGTGACATGCTCTACAGCTCTACTTACATTGTATGTGACCAGTCCTTTTACATTTGTGCAAAATCCAATGAATCTGAGAAAACGCAAACTAGGCTGTAAACAAAACACCATTGACTCTATACAAGGAAAGGCCAGGACCACCCTACAGGCCTTAAACTGGGTTCAACAGGCAGCAAAGGGACATTTCGTAACCCCATTCATCATTTTGTGCATATGTCCATGTACACTGGTTCCCCTTCCCACATGACTATATTAGATCGCATGCTATTTCTTTATTTTTGTGGGACTGGCCCACTTTGTGTGGGGATATATTCATCTGAGACTTTTTAGATTAGCGTTAAAAGCTATGCATTATAGTTTACTGCTGGACCTCAAATGTGGAACTCTTTTGATAAATAGAAAAAGCTGAGGCCATGACATTTTCATTTAAACCCAAATGGAGCACACCCATTAGGCTATCCTATGAAATATATTGGCGCCTCTACAATCGCTTCATGCTTAAGTTTCAGTCCATTATCGATGGTTAATGGATTAAAAATATAACCACCATCCTGTCAGATGACCAATCTAAACAAGTTGACATACACAGGCAGGGTATGAGCGTGCACCAAGACATTAATGATCCTTTATAAAAGAAAAATGTGTGCAAACTCTAAGCCAGCAATACTCCATGTGCCAATCACGTGCCATAAAGGTCATATATACGCAGGTTTTTATATCAATCCAACACTAAATAAACATATCATTGCATCAGTCTTCCTTTTGCCTTTCTTTCTTTCTTTCTTTCTTTCTTGAAATGTGGAAGGACAGATGGTGGTGGATTTTGCAAAAAGGATGAAAATGGGTGTGGTGAATGCATATTTCAAGAAGAGGGAGGAACATAGGGTGACGTACAAGAGTGGAGGAAAGTGCATACAGATGGATTATATCTTATGTAGAAGGCGCGATCTAAAAGGGATTGGAGACTGCAAGGTGGTGACAGGGGAGAACGTAGCTAGGCAGCATCGGATGGTGGTCTGTAGGATGACTTTGGCGACCAAGAAAAGGAAGTGAGTGAAGGCAGAGCTGAAAATCAAATGGTGGAAGGTGTAGAAGGAAGATCGTTGTGTGGAGTTCAGGGAGGAGTTAAGACAGGCACTGGGTGGTAGTGAAGAGTTGCCGGATGGCTGGGCAACCACTGTAGAAATAGAGAGGGAGACAGCTAGGAAGGTACCTGGTGTGTCATCAGGACAGAGTAAGGAAGACAAGGAGACTTGGTGGTGGAATGAGGAAGTACAGCAAATTATACAGAGGAAGAGGTTGGCAAAGAAGAAGTGGGATAGTCAGAAAGATGAAGAAAGTAGACGGGAGTACAAGGAGACGCAGTGTAAAGTGAAGAGAGAGGTGGCAAAGGCAAAGGAAAAGGTGTATGTTGAGTTGTACGAGAGGTTAGACACTAAGGAAGGAGAAAAGGACTTGTACCAATTGGCTAAACAGAGGGACCGAGATGGGAAGGATATGCAGCAAGTTAGGGCGATCAAGGATAGAGATAGAAATGTGCTGACAAGTGAGGAGAGTGTGCTGAGAAGGTGGAAGGAGTACTTTGAGGGGCTGATGAATGAAGAAAATGAGAGAGAGAGAAGGTTGGACGATGTAGGGGTAGTAAATCAGGAAGTGCAGTGGATTAGCAAGGAGGAAGTGAGGGCAGCTATGAAAAGGATGAAGAGTGGAAAGGCGGTTGGTCCAGATGACATACCTGTGGAGGCATGGAGCTGTTTAGGAGAGATGGCAGTGAGGTTTTTAGCTAGATTGTTTAACACAATCATGGAAAGCGAGAGGATACCTGAGGAGTGGAGAAGAAGCATACCGGTACCAATTTTCAAGAACAAGGGTGATGTGCAGAACTGTAGCAACTACAGAGGTATAAAGTTGATCAGCCACAGCATGAAAATATGGGAAAGCGTAACAGAAGCTAGGTTAAGAGGAGAGGTGATGATCAGCGAGCAGCAGTATGGGTTCATGCCATGAAAGAGCACCACAGATGCGATGTTTGCTTTGAGAATGTTGATGGAGAAGTATAGAGAAGGCCAGAAGGAGTTACATTGTGTCTATGTAGATTTAGAGAAAGCATACGACAGGGTGCCGAGAGAGGAGGTGTGGTATTGTATGAGGAAGTCGGGTGTTGCAGAGAAGTATGTAGGAGTGGTGCAGGATATGTATGAGGGAAGTGTGACAATGGTGAGGTGTGCGGTTGGAATGACAGATGGGTTCAAGGTGGAGGTGGGATTACATCAAGGATTGGCTCTGAGCCCTTTCTTGTTTGCAATGGTGATGGACAGGTTGACGGATGAGATCAGGCAGGAGTCTCCATGGACTAGGATGTTTGCGGATGACATTGTGATCTGTAGCGAGAGTAGGGTACAGGTTGAGGAGAGCCTGGGGAAGTGGAGGTATCCACTGGAGCGAAGAGGAATGAAAGTCAGTAGGAGCAAGATGGAATACATATGCATGAATGAGAGGGAGGACAACAGAATGGTGAGGATGCAAGGAGTAGAGGTGATGAAGGCATATGAGTTTAAATACTTGGGGTCAACTGTCCAAAGTAACGGAGAGTGCAGGAGAGATGAAGAAGAGAGTGCAGGCAGGGTGGAGTGGGTGGAGAAGAGTGTCAGGAGTGATTTGGGACAGAAGGGTACCAGTAAGAGTTAAAGGGAAGGTTTACAAGATGGTTGTGAGACCAGCTATGTTATATGGTTTGGAGACAGTGGCACTGATGAAAAGACAGGAGGAGGAGCTGGAGGCGGCAGAGTTGAAGATGCTAAGATTTTCATCGGGAGTGACGAAGAAGGACAGGATTAGGAACGATTATATTAAAGAGACCGCTCAAGTTGGACGGTTTGGAGACAAAGCAAGAGAGGCAAGATTGAGATGGCTTGGATGTGTGTGGAGGAGAGATGCTGGGTATATTGAGAGAGGATGCTGAATATGGAGCTGCCAGGGAAGAGGAAAAGAGGAAAGCCAAAGAAGAGGTTTATGGATGTCGTGAGGGAAGACATGCAGGTGGCTGGTGTGACAGAGAAAGATGCAGAAGACAGGAAGAAATAGAAACGGATGATCCGCTGTGGTGACCCCAAACGGGAGCAGCCGAAAGTAGTAGATTGCATCAGTCTTCTGCATTTCGGTTGATGTTGATATATATATATATATAATCCAGTGAGTCAAGTAAATTCTTTATGAGACAGTACAAGCCTGTTTCATGCCATAAGCAATCATCAGATGTCAACTGATTGACAGCTGATGATTGCTTATGGCATGAAACAGGCTTGTAATAGCTTGGTTTGGTAACTTGACTCTGGCCAATAAAAAATGGCTTGATAGACTCATCCAATGGGCTAGTAAGGTTTCATGGAGAAGTCAAGCCCAGCTTACTGACCTTTATAATATGAGGCTGTTCAGAAAGGCTACTTCCCTTTTGGAGTGCCAAGGTCACCCCCTTCGGCTAGAGTTTGAGCTGTTACCTTCAGGTCGTCGGTTGAGGATGCCCTGTATTAAGACTAAGAGATACAGGGCTTCCTTTGTCCCCACTGCCATCCAATTGTTAAATAGTAGATGGTATGCATCTGTTGTCTGCAGTTTGCTTGTTTCCTTCGTCTGTATATTTGATATTTGATATTTGAACTACTTTGGTTCTCCTTGCCCACTATGTCCTGTTGTCAATTTCACCTTGGTGTTTGTATGTTTTGTCTTTGTGTGAGAGTTTTTATACTGGCTGCAAAATCATTTCCTTGCAAGGGACAATAAAGATACTTTGACTTTGACATTGTTTAACCACATTGGCAGCTGATGAGTGAGCAATGCACGAAACAAGCTTGTTCTGCTATTTTTTTCCTAAATCTATCATAATATTGCACCCCTCATTTGTTGAGCACTTTTATCAACAGCATTGATGGTTTCCAGAAAAACAACGCTATATATATATATATATATATATATATATATATATATATATATATATATATATATATATATATATATATATATTATTCTGCTCCTCATTAGTTGAGCACTCACAACACCATTGATGGTTTCGGGAAAAAAACACTATATATAGTATATATATATATATATATATATATATATATATATATATATATATATATATATATACACATATACACAAACACCCACACACATACCACACATACATATATGTATGTGTTTGTGTGTGTGTATATTATATATATATATATATAAAACTTTGTTAAAAGAAACACTCAATGGTAGGGGAAGTGCTCAATAAATAAAGAGCAAAATAATCCAGTGAGTCAAGTAAATTCTTTATGAGATGGTACAACCCTGTTTCATGCCATAAGCAATCATTAGCTGTCTTGCTTATGGCATGAAACAGGTTTGTACTGTCTCATAAAGAATTTGCTTGACTCACTTGATTATATATATATATATTATATACATTTTTTACATACATACATACATACATACATACATACATACATACATACATACATACATACATACATACATACATATGAGTGAGCACCACTGCATGCTGCTGATGTAACAGTTATCAGAATGGCACTTCTCTGAACCCACCACCGCCAGTCAGAGAAAAACTAAGACAGAAATTCAAAGAAAGAGAAGGACAGAAACATAGAGACGCCCAAATAGTGAGACAAGGTGAAAAACTACAAAAGCAGACAACAGAGTGAGGGTTTAGACTACCTTCCATGTCCCCAGACCCAGAATGGGCATGCGTGTGCCATCATTCAGCTCTATGGTCCTGGCAACCTGTGTGTCCTCCTCCATGACACGTGTGTAATTAAACAGACGATAAGCAGCGGACGAGAGACCTTTGGTATTTTCTCTGCACACACTAATAAACGTTCCCTCTTCCTCTTTTTCCACCTAAAGCCACCAGTACAGTTTTACTCTATTCTCTCAAAGCACAGTCAAAGCACTTCCTTCCGCTTTCTGGACCGGTGTCGCTCTTTCTCTCTTTGCCTTGGTTTCACTTTTCCTCTTTTTTTCTTCTCAGTTAAACTTTTTTCATTCTTTCTTTTGTCCCTCTTTTTACTCATTCCCTCTCGTTTCTTCTTATCTGTCTGGTAGTTAATCATTGGACAATCTGCACTACTTTGCTGCCATCAAGTATTTATGTGTACACTCAGTAACTGAGGGCCATCATACAGGGAGGGAGGAGCATGTTGTAAAGGTCACTTTTCTATAGAGGTAGACACACAAAAACACACACGCATACATACACATGCACGCGTGCGTGCGCGAAAGAAAAAAAATTATTAAAAACCATGGTCTTCTCATGTACACAAATAATCTTGCTTGAAATTTGACAAGCATACATTTGTCATTTCTAGTTGACATTGTGGATGTGTGCGATGTGCCACTGTGTGTAACTTTGTATCATGTGTCCTGTCACTTTGTATTTTTAACTTTGTGTTGTTTGTTATTGTGTTATTTGTTTTAATTGTGACCTGCCGAAGGGACTGCAGATGAAAATTAGCTGTAAGCTAACTCTAGCACAGTACATCAAAAGGTAACATTTATGTTTAACACTGTACATGTGTGTGTAGTTTTGCTGTTGTACGACAGTTGACAGCTTTACGGGAGTGTGCATTGTGATGTAAAGAATTTTTTACATTGCATCGATCTACTGTGTGGACCAACTAGGCCTTTACAAGGGTTAGCCAAGTTAAATTGCCATATATTGTATACTGTATTGAGTCACTGTATTTGTTCACCATATCCTACTGGTTGTCTATTACTCCCTCTATCAAAGGAGACTAAAACACCTTAAAGTTCTAGTTACCTGTTTACATGAGAGCTTGTAATTTTTTAAAAATTGTTTTTAGTTTTTAGTATTGTCTATTTAATGGACTTTAAGTTAAATTCTCTATCAGTTATGTCATTGAATGTCAGGGGTTTACGTGATGCAATGAAGAGGAAAGCCACCTTTTTATTTTGTAAAAGAAGTGAGGCCGACTTAATACTTCTTCAGGAAACACATTCATGTGAGTCAGATGTTGTAAAATTTTGGAAGGGTCAGTGGGAAATGGAATTCACTGTAGTCATGGTACCAGTCACTCTGCTGGAGTCTCAATCTTCCTGCATCGATTTAAAGGGGATATTCTTGAGGTGGTTCCTTCAAACAATGGCAGATGGTGTCACGTATCAGGAAAGAACCCAAAAGCAGACAGGACAACCAGGTAAGGGAAGAATCAAGTCTTTATTGAAGTGACCGATCTCAGGGGTAGAGCAGGAGTTGGCTCAGTGGCAGGTAGACGGGCAGGCAGAAGTCCATGAATGGCGACGTCCCAGCGAAGACTGGTCCACAGTGGAGGCTTTTTAAGGGTGATGACGATCGCTTTGATGTCAAGGGAGAGCGTCGATTGCTTTGATGGCCAGCTGGTGTACCGGGGTGAAGGGGGGGGTCAGCAGGTGTCAAGGGCGATTGCTTTGATGTCAAGGGCGAGAGGCTGTGACAGTACCCCCCCTCCGAGGGGCGCCACCGGGCGACCTACCAGGCCCGTCAGGGTGCGTCCTGTGGAAGTCCCGGATGAGGTTCGCGTCCAGGACAAGGCGACGAGGGACCCAACACCTTTCCTCCGGGCCATATCCCTCCCAGTCCACGAGATACTGCAGACCGCAACCGCGGCGACGAGAGTCCAGGAGACGACGAACAGTGTAAGCCGGATGATCGTTGATCATACGAGGAGGTGGGGGCAGGGGGGCCGGAGGAACTAGAGGGCTGGTAGAGACAGGTTTGAGGTAGGACACATGGAAGGAGGGGTGAACCCGGAGAGTGCGGGGCAGCTTCAGACGGACCACAGAGGGGTTAATGACTTTGACAATGGGAAAGGGACCAATATACCTGGGGGACAGTTTTTTAGCATCCGATTTCAAGGGTAGATCCTTGGTAGAGAGCCATACCTGGTCACCGGGGGAGTAGTCCGGAGCAGGGGTGCGATGACGATCCGCCAAGCGCTGGTAACGGCCGGAGGCCCTGAGCAGTGCAGCACGGGCTCGCCGCCAGGTCCGACGGCACCGACGGACATGGGCCTGGACAGACGGAACCGGAATGTCTACCTCTTGAGAAGGAAAAAGGGGAGGCTGATAGCCGTAAAGGCATTGAAAAGGGGACAACCCAGTAGCAGACGATGGCAGAGTGTTATGGGCATATTCTACCCAGGGAAGTTGTGAGGACCAAGCGGATGGGTTGGCAGACACCAGACAGCGAAGAACAGTCTCCAATGCCTGGTTGGCCCTCTCGGCCTGGCCGTTGGTCTGAGGATGGAACCCCGATGACAGGCTGACGGTGGCACAGATGGCAGAGCAGAAGGCAGTTTAGACAAGGGCAAAAAGTGAACAAATTTACTGAAGCGATCAACAACAGTCAGTACAACGGTGTTACCGTCGGAGGCGGGCAGACCAGAGACGAAATCCAAGGACAGATGCGACCAGGGACAGTGTGGAACAGGCAGGGGGCACAGCAGACTGTCACTGGCCCGAGTGGAGGGCTTATTCTGGGCACAAACAGGACAGGCAGAAACAAAAGACCCAGTATCCTCCGTCATGGAAGGCCACCAGAACCGCCTACGGAGGAAGGCTAGGGTACGGGTTACTCCAGGATGGCAGGTGAGTTTGGAAGAGTGACCCCACTGCAACACACTAGATTTAACAGGGTCTGGAACAAACAAGCGCCCGGGGGGACCGTTACCTGGGTCAGGCTGAGTCTGTTGTGCTGCCATGGCCTCCCTTTCAATGTTCCAGGTGACAGCCGCAGCCGGAACCACACAGGTAGAGGGAACGATGGTGTCAGGTTGGAGCTTGGGCTCAGACTCCTCCCCATGCACACGAGACAGAGCATCAGGCTTGGCATTCCTGGAGCCAGGTCTGTACGTAAAAGAAAAATTAAAATGACCAAAAAAGAGCACCCACCTGGCTTGGCGCCCGGTGAGTCGCTTTGCTGACTGGATGTATTCCAGGTTCTTATGGTCAGTCCACACTATGAAAGGAAGCTCAGACCCCTCCAGAAAATGTCACCATTCCTCCAGTGCCAATTTCACCGCCAGGAGCTCACCATTCCCCACATCATAGTTCCTTTCAGCTGGGGAGAGACGGCGAGACAGGAAGGCACAGGGGTGTGTCTTGCCATCCTCACTGGAGCGCTGAGAAAGGACGGCCCCACCCCAATCTGAGAGGCGTCCACTTCTACAATGAACTGCTTGGTTGGGTCTGGCTGGATGAGGATAGGAGCTGTGGTGAAGCGGTGCTTGAGGGCTTGGAAAGCTGCCTCTGCTACAGGGGTCCACAGGAACGGTCTGGAGGTGGAGGTAAGAGCGGTTAGTGGGGCCGCAACGCGGCTGTAGTTGCGGATGAACCGTCTGTAGAAGTTGGCAAACCCGAGGAACCTCTGAAGCTGCTTACGGCTGGTCGGGCTTGGCCACTCAAGAACCGCTCTGACCTTGGCGGGGTCCATTCTCACCTGCCCATCGGCCACGATGTAGCCCAGGAAGGTGACTGAAGGGGCATGGAATTCACACTTCTCTGCTTTTACGAAAAGGCGGTTCTCCAGAAGCCGTTGAAGGACTTGGCGGACGTGCATGACATGCTCTGACAGGTCTCTGGAAAAAATCAGGATATCATCCAGGTAAACAAAAACGAAACGATCCAACATGTCACGTAGGACGTCATTGACCAGACTCTGGAAGACAGCTGGGGCATTAGTGAGACCAAACGGCATCACCAGATGTTCAAAATGCCGCAGGGGGGTGTTGAAGGCAGTCTTCTATTCAGCTCCGTCTCGAACCCAGACCAGGTGGTAAGCATTGCAGAGGTCTAGTTTAGTGAACACTGTGGCTCCCTGGAGAGAATCAAAAGCAGAAGTCATGAGGGGCAGAGGGTACTTATTCTTGACTGTGATGTTATTGAGGCCTCTATAGTCAATACACGGCCGGAGGGTTTTGTCCTTCTTGGCCACAAAAAAGAACCCCGCACCAAGGGGTGATGATGACAGGCGAATAAGACCAGCCGCCAAGGAGTCCTTGATGTACCCTCTCCATGGACTCCCGCTCAGGCTTGGAGAGGCTATATAGACGACTGCTGGGGAGGGGAGCGCCCGGCAGCAGGTCAATAGCACAATCATAGGGGCGATGAGGAGGCAGGGAGAGAGCTTGCTGCTTGTTGAACACGGCTTGGAGGTCATGGTACTCTGGAGGCACCAGTGACAGGTCAGAGATCTCAGAGCTTGACACCTGACAGGGGACAGACTGAGGCAGAGCAGACTGGAGGCATATGGCATGACAGACGGGACTCTAACTTGAAATTCTGACCGATGACCAATCAATATGGGGACTATGCTTAACCAGCCAGGGGTGACCAAGTATAATGGGAACAAATGGAGAATTGATAACGAAAAAACTTAACTCCTCTTGATGGTTCCCCGACAACAGGAGGCGCACAGGCTCGGTCTTAGAGGTTATCTGGGCCAGGAGACGTCCATCCAGGGCATTAGCTTCCAGAGGCTGGTCCAGACTCACAGTGGCAAGACCTAACTGCTTCACAACACTTGCATCCAAAAAGCTTTCATCAGCTCCAGAGTCAATTAAAGCCAAAAGTTTAGTGGACTGACCTTTAAAACTGATGGTAGCTTGCAACTGGGTACTTGGACGAGGAGACAGAGGGCAGACAGTTGGGCTCACGAGGATCCTCCTCCTCCCTCGTGAGCCTGCTAGTTTGACGGACGGTGAGGGCAGGAGGCGAGAAATTGACCAGGCTGACCACAATACAAGCAGCTGTTCTCGGTGATGCGGCGTTGACGCTCCTCCGGGTTGAGCCGGAAGCGGCCGAGTTGCATCGGCTCCGAAGCTGGGGAAGAGTCACGCCTCGGGCTTTCTCGGAGGACGGCAGCCTCAGTCGAGCGAGCTCGGCCCGCAGAGTTTGGAGGTGTGGCCCGTGGTAAGTTGTTGTGACCAGGAAAGCGGCGCGTTCTCTCTCGCCTCCGCTCCCGGAGACGGTTGTCTACACGAATGGCCAGGGTAACCAATTCCTCC
Organism: Lampris incognitus; assembly: GCF_029633865.1. Classification (NCBI taxonomy): domain Eukaryota; kingdom Metazoa; phylum Chordata; class Actinopteri; order Lampriformes; family Lampridae; genus Lampris; species Lampris incognitus. The sequence continues at coordinate 37,607,209 of NC_079216.1, read as the reverse complement.
AACCCTCCAGGCTCGGGGTAGGAAACCAATTCGTCCTTTATGGATTCGCTTAGCCCGTTGGAAAAGCCGGCCTGGAGGGACTCGTTGTTCCATCCGCTCTCCGCTGATAGCGTACGGAACTCAACAGAGTAGTCGGCGACGCTGCGGGAACCCTGGCGGAGAGAGATCAGTCTTCTTGAAGCATCCTTTCCCCGCACGGGATGATCAAAAACCTGGCGAAAAGCAGTGGTGAACTCAGCGTAGGATGAGGAAGTGGAGGCCCGCATCTCCCACACCGCTGTAGCCCAATCCAGGGCGCTTCCCCGGAGAAGACCCATGATGTAAGCGACTTTGGCTCCATCCGTGGAAAATGACTGGGGCTGCTGGTTAAACACAATCTCACACTGCATCAAAAAAGGGCGACAAAGTCCAAAATCTCCATCATACTTATCGGGCGGGGCAACCCATTGTTCCTTAGCCGAAGTTGATGGCGCTCAGGGTGGCGGAGCTGGAGGGGCGGGTCCCGGGCTAGCGGAGGCACTAAATTGGGTCTGGATTCCGGAGATCTTTGAGCCGAGCTCACGGAGGGCGTCAGCCATCTCCTGTAGCACCTGGCTGTGCTGGCCGAGGACCGATTCCTGGTTGGCTACAGCCTGGCAGACCGTGGCTAGGTCTGTGGTGGAATGGTCTGCTGGGTCCATAGTGGCTGGAACGTACTGTCACGTATCAGGAAAGAACCCGAAAGCAGACGGGACAACCAGGTAAGGGAAGAATCAAGTCTTTATTGAAGTGACCGATCTCAGGGGTAGAGCAGGAGTTGGCTCAGTGGCAGGTAGACGGGCAGGCAGACGTCCATGAATGGCGACGTTCCAGCGAAGACTGGTCCACAGTGGAGGCTTTTAAAGGGTGATGGCGATTGCTTTGATGGCCAGCTGGTGTACCGGGGTGAAGGGGGGGGGTGTCAGCAGGTGTCAAGGACGATCGCTTTGATGTCAAGGGCGAGAGGCTGATTGCTTTGATGTCAAGGGAGAGAGGGCGTGACCAGCTGGTGTACCGGGGTGAAGGGGGGGGGGGGTCAGCAGGTGTCAAGGGCGATCGCTTTGATGTCAAGGGCGAGAGGCTGTGACAGATGGATTGCAATCACACTTAATCAAGATAATTCAATTTTCATTGTGTGTAATATTTATGGTCACAACTCTCTTTCCTCCAACAAGGTGCTTTTTGTGAGGTAATTTCTAAACTCAGTGAACTCATATAAATATTCAGACTCTTATTTAATTTTATGTGGGGACATTAATGAATGTGATGATGATGCGAGGGATAGGTTTCCTCCAAAAATTTGTCAAGGTCTTCAAAGAAGTAGTCTTATTTTGAAGCTGTGTTCTGATCTCTCTCTGACTGATGCGTGGCACTTTTTAAATCCTAATATACAGGATTTTACTTGGTCTAATAAGAACTTGTCCTCTCGGTCCAGAATTGACCTATTTTTAATCTCATCATCTGTTCTTCATTTTGTAAAAGATGTCTCTCATTCTTTTGCTCCGTTGCCAGATCATAAGCAAATTATTCTAAAGCTTGATGGCCTACAGGATACTCCAAAATTAACAGGCTACTGGAAACTCAACAACGCCCTTCTTAAAGATAGCCTCTTTAATGACAGTGTTAAAAAGTTAGTTAATGAAATATTTATTGATAACACAAATTGTGAATATAAAAAAAAGGGAGTATTTTAAGTACATGATTAGAGGTGTTGCTATAAAGACAAGTAAAGAGTTAAAAGCCCTTAAAAGTAAAACAGAGTCTAACTTATTAAACAGAATGAATGTCCTCGTATCTAAGACTAGCATATTTATTGAAGAGGAACTGGAATTGAAGGAGAATCAACTAAAAATAGATAAAATTTATCTGGATTTGGCCAAGGGTACATTTATAAGATCCAGAGCCAAAGGGCTAGAGGATGGGAAGACAAACTCTAGCTACCTTTTTGCTCTGGAAAAAAGAAATGGCAAAAGAAAGTCACTAGCTACTCTTAAGATTAACTCACTGTACAGACCCGAAATTAATTTCCAACTTTGTCTCTTCCTTTTATGGGAACCTGTATACATCTGAATTCAATGACTGTTCCTGTGAAAGTTTTATCAGTAAGATAAGAAAACATATTTTTGCTATTGATGAGGACTATATGATACTCTGTGATTCTGATCTGACAGTAAACGAAATTAAAACAGCTCTTTTCTCAATGAAAAAGGGAAAATTGCCAGGTGGTCTTTCAGTTGAATTTTATGCTCATTTTTGGGATCTCATTCAAAAATCCATTATTTTGTATGTACAAAGAATGTATCAATCTGAGAGAGATGAGCACAACTATGAAACAAGGTATTATTTCCCTTATCCCAAAACTGGATAAAGACACTTTGTTAATAGATAATTGGCGGCCTATTACTCTTCTAACTATTGATTATAAAATTTTGGCCTTGGCTTATGCGAACAAACTAAAGACAGAGCTTAATCATATTGTTGCTGAAACACAGTCCGGTTTTATTAAAGGCCGGCATATTAGCAATAATATCAGATGTATCTTAGATTTATTGGACTATGCAGATTCAGTACATCCAAATGTTTTTATTATTTTTTTAGATTTTTACAAACCCTTTGATATTATTGAACGTAAGTTTCTTTTACAATGTCTTCAGTTGTTTGGTTTTGGAAAAACTTTTATAGATACCATTCATATGTTTTACAAAGATTTCAATAGCTCTGTGGTTATCAACTTCAGCACCTCCCATAGATTTCATATAAAACGTGGTGTCCTTCAAGGTTGCCCGATTTCACCCTTTTTATTTATTTTAGGTGTTGAATTATTATCCCTAAATATTGTACATGATCCTGAATTAAAGGCATCTCTATATTTAATAGGGAAATCAGAATTTCACAACTAGCTGACGACACAACTCTTTTCTTAAGAGATAAAGATCAGTTGCTGAAAGCTATAAACCTAGTTGAACAGTTTTCCCTAGCTTCAGGTTTGAAAGTCAATGTTTCTAAATGTGAGTTATTGCCCATACAGGATTGTGAAGATGCATTAATTGAAAATTTTCCTGTAAAGAACACAGTTAAATATGTGGGCACTTATATAACTAAAAACCTTGTAGCCAGACAGCAACTGAACTTTAACAGAAGGATTAAGAAAACCAAGAATGTCTTTAACCTCTGGCCTCAAAGAGACTTAACATTATACGGCAGAGTTCTTTTATCTAAGGCTGAGGGCCTTTCTCGCTTCGTTTATCCTTCCCTTTCTCTTTTTGTTAATGACCCCACAGTTAATAAAGTCAGCAAGTTATTCCTTGACTTCATCTGGAAAAATAAGTCTAACAAACTTAAAAAGGCAGTACTTACTAACAGTAGAGCGGAGGGGGGTCTTGAAGTTTTAAATTTCATTGATACTGTAAACACGTTTAAAGTTAATTGGCTAAAAAATGTCTAGCATACCCAAATTCTCTTTGGTTCTTCATCCCAAATCATATTTTTGATAAAATTGGTGGTCTCTCTTTTATATTAACATGTAATTACTCACTTAACAAACTTCCCGTGTCTTTAGCTAAGTTTCATCAGCATTCCCTTCTTGCCTGGAAGTTATGCTTCATCCACAATTTTTCTCCTCATAAAACTTTCTTATGGAATAATGATTATATAACTATTAGGAATAAGTCTATTTTTTCCCCAAGTGGTTCCAAAGAAAATTGTCAATGTTTTATACATTGTGGATGAACATGGCCGTATACTGTCCTATGAGCTTTTTATAACTAGACACAACTTTCCAATTCCTTTTAAAGAATACAATTCCATTGTCAAAGCCATTCCTTCTGGTCTAATCCATATTATTAGGAGTCACTTATGTTTTGGTAGAGGAAATACCCCAGATGCTCCATCTGCATTGAATTTGAATGGTATCAACATAAATGACATGAAATGTAATAATAGACATTCGTCAAATTTCTCAAAGTAAAAACAAAATCACTCCAAGAGGAAAATTTTACTAGAACTCATATTTGGAAGAAAGTAACTGGCAAAAAACATGGCTTTGACCTTATAAGTTTTGTATTCCTAACAAAGTCAAAGAAGTTCATTTTAAAATCTTACACAAAATCTATCCAGTGAAATCTATAATCCCCAGATATGTGAATGTTGATAACTTGTTGTTTTTGTGGACATGCTGATGAAACGTCGATCCATTTATTCTTTCTGTGTAAAATAACAATGAAATTTTGGTCTGATTTAAATTCACATGTTTTCAATATCACCAGTGTTACTCATTGTTTTACTCTTAAAGATATAATCTGTTATGACAATATGAGTAACAAATCTCTGAAATATGTTGTTAATTTTTTTAAGTTTTATTGGGGAAATTCTTTATTCATAAACAGAGGTTTTTAGGTTCACGACCATCCTTCTCTTTTTTTTTGATTGAATTTAACTCAATGCTTAACGGTCTTGCTCTTACACACAACAGAAAAAGTAACAGGTTCTTAGAATACTACAGAAACATATTTGATGAAACCCCTGATGTCAAATTAATTTTTTCTTTTCTTTTTTTTGGATTTTATTTAGTTTAAGATTTTTATTTATTTTTGTACCATTACTACTGTTACTTAATTTTCAACTTATTTAGAATGTCATTCATCTCATATATATTGATTTTTTTGATGTTGTTTACAGCTCTCCTGTATTGTGTGTGTGTGTGTGTGTGTGTGTGTGTGTGTTTGTTTTGTTTTTGTTGGGGTTTTTTGTACCTGACATATTATGTACATTGTCTTGTTGAATGAAGTTATATTCAAAAAAAAAATCTACTGTGTGGACCTCCTGTTTTGTTGTCGGCTCACTGAATATAACATAGGCGACGAGAGATGGCTGCGTTTAGTCTAACGCCACCGGCACCATTCTTGGCTGTGCCCGGCGACCATCCATTCTTGTGGACCGCCTGCTTGGATAGTTTTGAGACTTATCTGGACTCCATGAACTTTTCCGACATTACTGACAAGCAGAATATACTCCGCCACTGCCTCGGCCAGGAGGGACAGAGAATATGCAAAACAATTTCAGGAACCGTTTCCCAATTTGCCTCCTACGCAGACCTGATCTGGTTGCTCCACAACCATTTCGCTGGAAAGTTGAGGGTCCTGCGACGCTGATACCGCCTTAGGAAAAGAGCCCAGCTGCCTGGTGAGTTGGTCACTAGCTACGTGGCTAACCTGAGGGAGCTAGCGGGCCATTGCAGTTACGGGGAACTGCGTGATGAAATGGTCAGAGACCAGCTAATTTGTGGGCCTTTGTGTGACAAGACAAGGGAGAAATTGATTCTGTCACTCGAGGAAGCTGTTAAAATAGCGCTCCAGGTCGAGTCAGCGCTAGAGTGCACCTCTGTGTTAACTAGTAACCCGCCACGCACGCAGCAACCATTCCCTGCCCTCAGGCAGCAGCTCCAGCCAGCGCTGGTCACGTCCTCCTCTTTGGACAGGGACATTCTCATGCAGCAGACACACAGCCAACTTAACAGGCGGTGCTGTGGCAATTGTGGGGCTAGCTCTCACAATACTAGGGCGCCGAACTGCCCGGCTCAGGGACAGAGATGCAAGAACTGTAACAAATGTTAACCATTTTGCCAAAATGTGCCTCTCAGCCCCTGCTAGTAACACTGTTCAGGCCAAGTCTCCAGTGAACCCACCTGACCACACTGCGATTTGGTATGTTTCCAGCTACCATGTTGCATTCAAATCCTGCACTGTGCAGCTAGGGGAAGTAGGCTTACCTTTACTACTGGACACTGGTGCTGCAGTTTCGATGCTCAACCTTAACACTTATAATAAGTATGTTTGCTCATATGCCGCTTAAACCACCCTCCACTGACCTGTGTGGTTATGGTAGCTCTAAGATCACAGTAGTAGGCAATACTCTCCAGCCCCCCTGTGTGTTACGGCACCACTCACCTGCCATCCTTCACATTCCACATCTCCAAGAGGGGCGCTAACATCCTAGGCCTTGACCTATTCACTGGTTTGGGCTTCTCCCTGCATGATGACAATGGGGCGGCTATACTTCAGGTCACCACCACGTAGCAGCAAAAATTTAATGGACTGGGCTGTCTAAGAACTTTTACACACAAGCTCTTGGTGAGGGATGATGTGAGCCCGTCATCCAGCCCCTACATTGGAGCCCTCTGGCATTGTGTGAGAGCGTCACAAAAGAGCTTCAGTCACCGTTGGACGATGCCATCATTGAGTCGGTTGATGCCTCTCCCTGGATTTCTAACCTAGTCATTGCCAAAAAGAAATCTGGGAGGATCAGGATATGTGTGGATCTCCACGCCGTCAACAAGGCTATCATCCTAGATAAATATCCCTTGCCCACAGCTGAGGAGCTTACCACCCTATTCCATGGTTCCACAATTTTCACGAAGCTCAACCTACGGCAAGGGTATTTGCAGGTGCCTCTGCACCCTGACAGCAGGGATCTTACAGCGTTTGTAACGCACGCTGGAGTGTTCAAGTACACGAGCATGGCATTTGGTCTAAGCTCCGCCCCCAGCTACTTCTACAAGGTCATGTCTACTGTCCTTGCCGAAATACATGGGGTGGCAGTGTACCTGGATGACAGTCATCTATGGCGTGAACCAACACACTCATGATGAGCGTCTCCACAGAGTTTTAGCGCCCTGCTGCACCACAACTTGATCCTGAACAGTGGAAAGTGCCTCTTTTCAGCACCGCATGTCGATTTCATAGGGTTTCGTGTCTCAGCTAGGGGCATTTCTCCCCTCATGTCGAACATCGAGGCCATACACCACATCCTGGAGCCAGCGTCAGCCTCTCAGGTGGCCTCATTCATGGGTATTATGGCCTATTACCTCTGTTTTCTGCCTGGGTATTCCCAGACCACAGCATGGTCTGAGAATACCCAGACCACAGGATGTGCCATGGACCTGGACAGCATGTTTGGAAGCAGTCTGAAGGTTAAAGAACCAACTCACCACTGCACCTGTGCTGGCTTTTTTTGTCCTGTCATGCCCAACTATGGTCACTTGCAATGTCTCTTCCGGAGCAGTGGGAGCCGTACTCTCTCAGGAGCAGCACAGTGTTGAGAGACCCATGGCCTTCACCTCCAGGGACCTGACTCCCACAGAGCAACGCTGCTCAATGGGTGAACGGGAGGCACTGGCTTACGTCTGGGTGTGTCAATGATGGCATCTTTACCTGTATGGACATCAGTTCACACGCCGGACCGACCAACAGGCACTCACCACACTTCTGTCGGCCTCAGGCTCACGCCACAAGCCCTTGCAGCTACACAGGTGGGCCGACCGTCTCAGACAGTATAACTACATGCTGAAGTTCACTGCGGGGAGGGATAATGTGGTAGCAGACCTCCTCTCCTGCTCTTTTGATGCCCCTACTCCGACTGTTTTACTGGAGGACGGTGAAGCAGAGTTCATACAAATGTTGTACATGCCCCTCCAGCCAGTCATCGCATTGGATGAGCTCAAACAGGCATCCGAACGGGACCCTATACTAGCAAAACTCTACACGTACATACATGCCAGATGGTCATCACAAGTGCCTGCCGAACTCGCACCTTATGCTAGAATCAAACATGAGCTCTCCTGCTGGGAAGATGTCTGTGTCTCTTGGGGGCTTTGCACTGTGGTCCCGAGTGGCCTGCATGCGCATGTTTTATCCATGGTGCACGAGGGTCACTTGGGCATAGTGAAGCTCAAACAGCGATGCAGAGACTTGGTGTGGTGGCCAGGCATCGACCATGATATTGAAGCGCTGGTCAGGGATTGCGCTGCATGCCTCCTCAATGGCAAAACTGGACCGCCAGCCACACTGCCCTTACAACCTTTAGCATGGCCAGCCCATCCCTGGGACCATGTCCAGTTGTTGTGACTTGTTGTGACTTGTTGGGACTGAAACTAGCAGACTTCCCAAAAAATGAAGATGGTCCTGAGCTCTCCATCCTCATAGGAGCAGATTACTACTGGCAAATAGTATCGGGATGAGTGGAGAGACTGACGGAGACTTTGGTTGCTCTGGAGAGCACCTTTGGATGGTCTGTCCAGGGACCAGTGTCGATGTCGAGCATCTCCGAGGCAACATCCATGTTCATCTACACAGATGAAGACACACTTGTCTCCACGCAGCTGAAGGCATTCTGGGAAATGGAGTCTCTGGGTATCACAAGCGAGAAACAACAGAACCCAGAAGAAGAAGAGGCTCTACAGATGTTCGAGAGAACAACAACCTTCAAACAGGGGCGATACCAGGTGGAGTTGCCATGGAGACAAGAAAGCACAGAACTCCAGGACAACTACAGAATCGCCAAGAAAAGATTTGAAGGCCTGAAGAAAAGACTAAAGAAGGACGTGACATTGTACAGCAGGTACAACGAAGTAGTGGAGGACTACTTACAACAGGACATGGCGGAGGACGTGCCAAAGGACGACACAACACACAATGTGAAATACTACTTACCTCACCATGCAGTAGTCCGAGAGGACAAGGCGACGATGAAACTGCGAGTAGTGTTTGACGCTTCCTCCCATGAAGATGGCAGTCCGTCTCTAAACGACTGTCTACTCACCGGACCCAATCTGAACCTAGACATCCTCGACGTCCTGATTAAGTTCAGACAACATGGGATTGCCTACATGGCTGACATAAAGAAGGCTTTCCTACAGATCTCCATAGCAGAGAAGGACAGAGACGCTGTGAGATTCCTGTGGCTCACCGGGCCACCAAAAGGAGAAGAGGATGCGGAGCCGCGAGTGCTGAGGATGACCCGAGTGGTGTTCGGAACTTCTCCGAGCCCATTCTTTCTCGCCGCCACAATCAGGAAGCACCTGAAACAATATGAAACGGAACATCCCCAAGTTGCAGAGACATTGAGTGAGTCACTTTATGTAGACGATTTTATTGCAAGTTCACACAATGTTGGTGAGGCCTACTCTGTGACAACAACCGCCAAGCAAATGCTGTCCACAGCAGGCATGGAACTCTGCAAGTGGATGACCAATTCTCCTGAGCTGAAAAGGAAATGGGAGGAGAACGAAACTGGCCACACGATGGCGCCAGAGGAGCATGCAGCCGTGCTGAAGGTGTTGGGCTTGGTATGGAGACCAGAGACTGATGACTTCACGTTCGACCCACAGCCTCTGGTGGACATTCTGAAACGAAAAGAGAATACGAAGAGGAGTGTTCTGCAGTCGTCTGCTCGCATCTATGATCCGCTAGGGTTCCTGACTCCCTTCACAGTCAGAGTCAAGTGCATCTTTCAAGAAATGTGGGAAAGAGGACTCTCCTGGGATGAGGAGCTACCGCCGGACCTGACTCGAGAATGGCAGCAGTGGTGTTCAGAGCTACCTCAGCTTCATCTGCTCACCATTCCACGGTGGTACAGCATAGACATGCATCCGCAGAACAGCGACATCGTGAAACTACATGTGTTCTATGATGCCAGTGAAAAGGCTTACAGCGCTGTAGCTTACCTGCAAGGTACAACACAAGACGGAGAACTTACCTCGAGCTTGGTCGCATCCAAATCCAGGGTAGCCCCTCTCAAGAAGATGACGCTGCCATGCCTGGAGCTCATGGGATCTGTGATTGGAGCGAGACTAGCCTGCCACCTGATGACCACACTGAACATGGAACAGAAACAGGTCAGAATGTGGACAGATTCCATGATAACGCTGCACTGGATCTGCAGCTCAGCTCAGAAGTGGAAACAGTTTGTCGCAAACAGAGTGACCGAGATCCAGTCCTTGACCAACCCAGAGTCATGGTCACACGTCGCAGGGAAGATGAATCCAGCCGACCTCCCGACCCGCGGACAGACTGTTCGAAACCTGACACAGAGCCAGCTATGGTGGAGCGGGCCTGGTTTTCTGACGTCACCTGGTCAGCTACAGGAGACTGACGAGGGCCAGGTTCCAGAAGAGGTGAACACAGAACTCAAGTCCAGTCAGCAGGTCACCGTACAACTCACAGCAAACGACACAGCGCTCACTGAACCCGTGCTGGAGCTGGAAAAATACAGCAACCTGAGAAGAGTATTCAGAGTGACCGCCTGGATGAAGAGGTTTATAGCCAATGCTCGTACAAGAACAAAGACACAAGGAGGACTGACTGCTGATGAGCTCTTCGAGGCAGAAAAATACTGGATTAAAGTAACACAAGAACAGAGCTTCAATGAGGAGATCACTCGAAGATGGAAGTACCGACAAAGACTCACTACCAGCTTCTGGAACAGCTGGCGAAGGGACTACCTACTAGATCTGAAGTCCGCACACCGCTGTGACACACCGCCGCCCACCCCTCTGACAGTGGGTGACGTTGTGCTGATTGGAGAAGACAACACCCCCAGACAAACCTGGAAACTGGGGAGAATCGAGGAACTGTTTCCAGGCCGTGATGGTCTGGTCCGGTCGTGCATGGTGCGCACTACTTCAGGGACTTTGTTGAGGAGACCTATCCAGTTACTGTATAGTCTGGAGATTTAGATGAACTTAGTAGTTCATCGGGGGGGGAGAATGTTGTGACTTATTTGGTCACATGATTGAGTTGAATAGTAATTCAATAATTAGTTAATGAAAGCAAGTGAATTGTATTGTTTATTTGATTGATTATTCTATTGAATACATGATTAGATATATGATTGATTACTATATGTGATACATGATTACAGAAATATTATTTGTGATGTTAAAAAGAATAGATCGAATGTTCAGATCGCACAGTTCATATTAGAAAAGCCTACTGTATTTCGTAATGTAAAACTCAAACTCCCAGCAGGCTTAGCGACAAGGAAACAGGAAGTTGATTCGGTTGACAGTCGAGACTCGTGCGAGAGCAGTGCGCTCAGAGATTAGCAAGAAAAACGTTACCATTAGCTTTGTCGAATGTATGTCTGCAACCATTTTCATATAAAGAAGCTTCGTTTTATAATCCGGTTTTTGTGGTCTTTGCCGTTCGAGAAGGGAATATAATTCCTGCACCAGTTGAACATCTTCAGTGAAGTACATGAGTGAGGGGTCCCTCATCATCAGTGGTTCTTGGTGGTGGTGTATGACCTCCATTCAAAGTGTCCGGAGCTTGTTCCGGTGGGAACAGTCACCACTAGGGCCATTATCGATGTCCTTGAAAGCTTGTTTGCAAGTTGGGGTCTGCCCCAGTCCATTACCACAGACAATGGGCCGCAGCTAACCTCTGCAGATTTCTCTTCCTACCTCCCCAGCAGAGGCATTAAGCACCTCCGCACTGCCTACTTTCACCCTCAGGCCAATGGAGGGGTAGTGCGTTTTAATCAGACTCTTAAGAATGGTGTTAGAGCACACCTGTTCCAGGGGTGCTCGTTCCAGACTGCCCTCAATCAAACGCTAATGCACTATAGGGTGAGTCAGCATTCTACCACTAACAGCTCTCCAGCATCCCTAATGTTGGAACGTGAGATGGAGCTCCCACTGGATAGCCTCGGCGGGCCCAAGCAAAATAGGCCGTGGCTAAGTGCCAGAGGGAGATGAAGCAGTGCTTTGACAATGCACGTAGCAAAGAAGCCTCGCATTCAGGAGTCAGACTGGGTGCGAACTTGTCGGCCCCAGCGAGTCAATAAAATGAGCACATTCTGGTCTCACAGCCCCTGCAAGTCACACACAAACTGGGGGCTGCCACATTCAGACTGAGTGACGGTTCACGTTGGCACGCCAGTTGCCTCAGGAAAGTGCCCACACCTCCTCCAGTTTATCCACCTTAGTCTCCTCCACATTTCACTACAGCAACCGGCTGGTCTGCACCATCGCCAGTACAGCCCGCACCCGACCTTCCACCTGAGCCATAACCGTTCGTCAAGGCTGAGGGTTGGTCTACACGAGTAGGGACTCACCCTGCCCACCTTAAAGACTCTGCCCACCTTAAAGAAACCTCTTTCCATACCTAGGTCTGTTCCTCTCAGGTGTGTTAGCCTCTGGTTGAATTATGGTTATTGAACACCGTTCACATCTTTGTGTTAAGAGATTTATATAGGAGGGGGAAAATGTGTATGTGAGTACAGTGTTTTGGTATTTTATGACAGTTGACAGCTTTACGGGAGTGTGCGTTGTGAAGTAAAGAATTTTTTTATGTTGCATCGAACTACTGTGTGTGTGGACCTCCAGTTTTGTTGTCGGCTCACAGAATATAACAACATGGTCCATTACAATAACACAGGACCAAATGGATTAAGGGGAAGATTTATGTGTAAATAACACAGTATTGAACTCTGCTCTCATGGGATATGTTCAGATGTTAATTTTTTTGCTCAGATTGGATTTTTTTCCAGTGTTCACATTCATATTTGAAAGTGACTCATACCTGATATCAGTGCAAAACGACGCGCATGCGTAAATGAGCATTCAGCAATTGCACTTAGCCCTTTGACCAGCTTTTTTTTTTTCAAACACAGGCCAGTCTCGACATGTTTCCTCGGGTTTAGGTTAAATAGAGACACCCTCCAAACAGGCTAAAACCAGTGACTTCGCTGTCTATCCACAGACTTAGATCAGTGTCATATTTTTCACCCACCTTACTTCTGCCACACACCCCTATAAGAACAGCCTATGCTATGGTGTATATAATGAGAGTCTCCATTGACATTCTCTCGGAAACTACGTTATTAGACAAATAGCCGAACTCTTGTAGGTAGGCCTCAGTAACTACTACTTAACCTTGACTCTAAACTTGGCCACTACTTAACCCCTAACCGTAGCCTGAGAAAGTGAATCATAAATCCTCGTCTATCACATGGTTTCAGAGAGAATGTCCACAGAGACTCTCGTGCCAAGGTGGGAAACAAGAAATGCATTTAAATTAGGACTTGACGCATGTCTACATAGCGGATATGTGTCTGATCTAGAAGCACACTTGAAAGCGGGCTAAGTCAGAAGTAAACATAAATAAATAGATAAATACATTTGTGTCACATTAGTGGGAAAAGTTGTAAGTGGGTCGGATTTTAACTAGTAGGAACGTCGTTCCGGGAATGTAGTACAGCGGTTCGACAGAGGGTGGTGCTATAGAATCCCTTTACACAGATCTGGAGATCAAGTGACAGGTTAAAATAATGCGTACGGATGGAAGGGTGTATTCTTTCTTTCTTTCTTTCTTTCTTTCATTAAGATGCAGGATTACGACTCAGCTGGAGCATTTCTAGCCACTTTACATGGTTTTATGTTGGTGTGTTCGTTGAACTGTCAAGGCTGCCTCTTAGGGACAGCTTACATGAGATGAGGCAACCATCTAGTAAACATTTAAATAAAAACAGCACAAATAAAAACAGGTTTAAAAAATCATTGTTGTCTTATTTAATCACATTTTAATTATTTTGAATACTAATTTCATTAATTTCAAGTAGTGTTATTTTAACATACGTTTTTCTACTTTCCGCAAATAATTTTTTTTGCAAAATTCTTCTGCTGCTGTGAAATGTTTTAGCAGAGTCTGCAGAGACCCTGTTGTGAAGTGTGAAGCCTGCTGCGTCCTGAGCCATCCGACTCACCGCTGCCCTCTGAAGCTAAGTTACATAAGTTTATGGAGGGACTCCAACCTTAGCAAGAGTACATCCAATAGGCTGGCCAAAGTGTGGGTCTTGTGCACGTGCAATGTATTTGTATGTATGAAGTCCTGGGAGAAGAAAAAAAAATCCTTTCCTTACATAACAAATATCCTGATGGCAAATTATTATTGTTAAAGCAGGGAGAGTGACAGTGCACACTGAATCTATTTAGGGCTTCACTATTTTATTGTATGGGAGTCAGTCCTTCAGTCCTTGATGCATTACCTGTTATATGTTGTTTTGAACGTGCTGGTGTTTCACTCACGTAATTATTTTTTCATTCCTCTCATCGCACTGGCTCCAACTTTGGGATTGGATTATTTTCATGATCAAACTTATTTTTCTTTTTTTTTTTTACCGCTGTCAGAAAAGTAAATGAAGTGACTGCAAGACCACCAATGTGTGCTTGTGGGTGTATGTGTGTGCATAGCTTATCAGAGATGTTATTTTCTTTCACCAATCAAAAATGTAAAACATCAAACCACCTTTTATTTGGTAATGATTACCAAAACAGCTACAACTACAAACAACTACATTTACATTCCTGTGAAAATAAGACATGAATCCAATATGCATCAGCATGACAAGCGATCATAATATGCATGAGCATGCACATACATTATAACATTTTTTACAAGAGCTGTTTCCTAGCACATGCAGAATAAAATAGGCAGGTGTGTATATGAACTATAGATAACGCCAATAGATATCTTGAAATACACTTATAGAAAAATAGATATTCTCTGTGAAAGCACAGGATTTAAAGGGATGTAAAGTCTGTGATTCTGCTGCTCTTTGGACGAATATAACTGTGGAGGTAATAGTTAATATTACATGGCCTCGGAAAAAACATTATACAAATAAAAAGGAAAAAACATATGTATATATATATATATATAGGTTGGCAGAAGTCACTTTTACGAAATATAAATATTAAATCTGCTCATTAAATTGGGTTCAGACCAGAAAATTCCCTCGACATGCGTGGACCAGCAAATATGTCATTATAGCCTTTGCTCCCTCAGCGCGTCAATATGTTTTGAGACCGATTTTTTATGTGTCTCCAGTTCCAACTGTGGTGGGATTTTCCACTTTAGACTTAAAGGAAATATGACACAGTGTCCCTGGGAACTCTACGTTTAACCCGGGAGTGGTGGGACAAGGTCTGTCTCGGTTCACATCTCTCTGTCTGTTAGGGTCAACTGGACAAAGCAGCAGTCCTGGTAAGAACGAGCTGTCTCCTGTGGAAACCAAGGTTGCAGAGGATGTGATGCTCTGTTTCAGACGGTCGGGGATGGCCACGCTGACTCCTCTTGGATATGTATGACCAGAATGCAGACAACATGACCTTGGTTAACATAAGTTAACCGTGGGTCTAGGGAAGGGTTTAAATACTCCCTGGTCAGGAAGCAACCTTAAGAATTGGATGGCATTACACAGTGTCTACACTTGTGTTGCTGATCTCTGTTCTCCTCGACTTGAGCGCCAATAACTGTTCCGGCATAAGATATCTAGGTCTCCTCAACCTTCTTTAGTTGCAAGTTGACCAGTTCTCCAATAATCTCACTCACAAAGAAACATTTATTAACTCATGCACTGATACAGGGGGTAAATAAGCTAAGTAGTTTGTTCACCTAGTAGTGGCACTGTACAATTATGCAATTATGCAACCTTACCTTAGCTGACCCTACCGACCTAGTACCATCCCACAGTTGAATATAAACCATAGCTTCAGCCAGTACTGTAGGGGAATACGGTTGAGGCATACACACATGGTTTAAAGAGGAATTTGAACAATTAGTTTGGGCCAGAGCTACTTGGATCCTATACTCAAATCCTAGTTTCATCTACATTTGTACATAAATGATTCGTAAAAGGGTAGTGTAATTAAGTCCAATTGATAGATAATGGTCATTAATTGTGTTTCCAAGAAGTAGAGTAGAGTTCCTGGGGATACTGTGTCCTGTTACCTTTAAGCCTAAAGAGGAATACACCACCACACTAACCTGAGTGGAATAAACCTCAAAACCTGTACCCTCCCCTTTCTGTCCTCTCTCTCTCTCTCTCTCTCTCTCTCTCTCTCTCTCTCTCTCTCTCTCTCTCTCTCTCTCTCTCTCTCTCTCTCTCTCTCTCTCTCTCTCTCTCTCTCTCTCTCTCTCTCTCTCTCTCTCTCTCTCTCTCTCTCTCTCTCTCTCTCTCTCTCTCTCTCTCTCTCTCTCTCTCTCTCTCTCTCTCTCTCTCTCTCTCTCGCGCTCTCTGTCTCTCTTTGTCTGCCTACCTGTCTGTCTTTTCTCTCTCTCCTTGTCTGTGTGTCTGTGTCTGTCTGTCTGTGTGTCTGTCCCTCTATCTTTCTTTGGGTCTGTGTGCTTCCCATTGGTCCAATTCTGTCTCAGTCCCGGGCGGTCATTGGTCCAGCTCACTGCTGTCTTGGCTGCGGGGCCGATAATGGCGCTGGCAGAACTCTCTTATCCGTCCACATGCCTCCACCATCATCTCCTCTGGCACTGTCACCACAATGCGGAAGAAGTTTGGATACTCAAATGCCTGGGAGAGAGATAGATACATTTGTTTTTTTTTAAATCACAATATATTACACTGACACATCTTGATTTAAGAAGGCATGATGGGTGTATAGCAGGACAGTTAGATAGATAGATGGATAGATGATTAAGTGACGATGGGATGGGATGAACAGCAAGAGTGATGAGAGATGGATGTAGTCATGACAGAAAGAAACATGGTGTCTTACTGTGGCAGGCAGACAGAAGACAGACTGCTCAGTCACCAAGCATTCTGTGAAGTCCACATCGCTCTTAAAATCTGGGAAGTGATCCATGTCGATCCCAACCTGGAAATAAACAGACAAGTCCCACTGAATTATAAAGTTACACCAAACTCAAATTCAAATTAAAACTCACCTCTTCTTTTTGCACACAGCAGTGAGAAGTCAGAATAAATGCTATACTGCGAGTAGAGGAGTTCCTACCACAACACTTAACTAAAAATGACAGAACTATTCAAAAACCTGGATGAGGAGACAGATGGGATCTTTTTTTCACTAGTGTACCGTATCATTTTGTTGAACTTACCATGAGGTACATAGCTCCTGAGGGCATCACTGGGGTGAGACCAGGTACAATGGACAGCTCATTGAAACAGATCTCTGAATTGGACTGTGGAAAATCAATGATCCATTCAATAAGACTGCGATGTAGACTTTGTAATATCGCCTATACATCAATGTAGCCCTAACTAACAGAATATCACTCAAAGGACATGATTATCAGAGGAAAACCCAAGATTACTCAGGGCTACTATTACCAGTGTATTAGTATCTTATGTTTCTCTTATGATGCCATTACTGGTGTGGCAAAAATGAAATATGTAAAATGTGTATATATAAAAAAATATATAAAATAAAATATATATAAAATACATAAAATATATGTAATATGAAAAAATATCAAATGAAATAAAATAGATAAAATATATAAAATGTATATGAAATGTAACATGTAGTCTTGGTGGCTAATTGCAATGGTGGGACCTCAGTGTTGGGATGCTAGTGTATTAGCGTCACATTAACACCCCACCAATTAGATTTATTGTGATTAATTGTTTGATTACTTCTGATACAAAGGAACTTTCAGCAAAGACGCATACTGCATATGCAAATATAGACTGTTAATGTCCGAGGCCTTCATCGTCTAAGTAAGGAAATAACAAAGGATAAGTGTGTGTGTGCGTGTGTGTGTGTGTGTGTGTGTGTGTGTGTGTGTGTGTGTGTGTGTGTGTGTGTGTGTGTGTGTGTGTGTGTGTGTGTGTGCATGCATCTAGCAAAGAGACCTCTCCCTCAGTTGAGATTGGCTGGGTTGTATTTAGGTGACCTAAAAATTGTTTTGTTCAAATATGAATGCAGAAAAATGACTCTCTCCTCGTATTTACCTTGAGGAAGCTGATGGTTCTGTGGTAGAAACTTTGAGGTGTGTTGTTGAGGATGCTCTCCAGTGCCCCCTGGACAATGGTGTTTGCTCCTATGATACGCTGACTCAGTTTCACAAGGCCATCTCTGATCTGCACAGAGAGCAACAGCGAGAGAGAGAGAAAAAAAAAGAAAATACAGTATGTATAAATAGTACATGGTTTATAATAATTCGTGTGTGTGTGAATATTAGTGTTTTTGTTTGTGCATGTGCATGTGTTTGTGTTTTTGTTTGTGCCCAAATCAATTTCACATGTGTATGTGTGCCGTCTCTTTAAGTCTACCTTTCTATCTCATTCTATCACCTCCTAGAATGCAGTCTGAAAATGATGTACCTCAGAGCCGAATACATTGTTCCTATCGTGGATGAGGATCCATCCCATCCTCCAACCCGGCACCAGCCAGCGTTTGGCAAGACCGCCACATGAAAGGATGGGAACGTCGCTGCTGAGTGATGCCAAGTAGTGAAATCTGCAATCTGGAAAGACCTGGTGACAGTAAATGAACCCAAAGTCATGCAAATAACCAAACAACAGCTGGGGGCAAAGGTTCTTTTAGAGAACACCGTGGACATTAAACCACCAGCAACGTACAGTGAAACACTGGTAGAAGCTGATAGACCAGAACTTTGCTATAAAACTTTGCTGGACATGTACCCATCCATACATGAGCGTGTGGGCTTAACATGAGTCAATAAAGAGTACAATCCAGCTGTGTTTGTTTGTCGATTAAAAATGAAATGGATCTGACGGTTCAACACAGCGCTACATGTAGGTTAGCAAGTCACTGGCCCAGAATCCAGGCTGCAAACACCACATATGTGTCCTTGCATTTGTGTGTAAAACACATTTGTTTGAAAAGAGTACATATAGACAGGCACGCACGCACACGCACACACACACACACACACGCACACATGCACACACACACACACATACACAATGAACAAACCAATGTGTATAAGACTATAAATTAGCATTTTATGACAATTTTGAATACTGATTTGATTAAATGATTAAGCATTGCAATCAATCAATCAATCAATATCTTACTCTGATAGGTAAAGAAAATCAATTTAATATTTAAATAAAAAAGAAAAGATAACCAATAGGGTAAGTCAATAGGGGGTGAGGGGATGGATAGGAAGACTGGAGGGAAGTAGGGCAAGGGAGGAAAGACAAAAGTGATGGAACGACTCTCCAGGCGAGGGAGAGATGAAACCAGAAAAAGTGAAACAGTGAAAGAGAACAGTAACTGCTTTAAGCTGGCTTTCATTAAATGTCTAGCTGTGATGTTGGCCCAGTTGTCTGGATGGGGAGCTGCCCCATCTCCTATTGGACAAAAACCGGTATGAATGGCATACCATTAAATCTGACAGACCTCAAGTCGGAGCTCTTTTTTGAAACCTGGGGCCCCAAGATTGCAGTTATGACTTGGGCCATCAGTCATTAAGAAAGAGGCCTTTTCCCAAACCAGAGCCCCCACCCCTTGCTTCCCGGACCCTCCCATTCCCTCTCTTCTGCAGCGACAAACCTCGTAGAGGCATTAATCGCAAACACATGTTTCAAAAAGTGCAAAGTCATTCTGGTCTGCTTATGTTGAATGGGCAAAGCAAGAATGAGGGAGAGGGAAACAGAGCCAATAGAATCCAGCTCAAACCCAAATGTAAGCTTTGAATGCACTCAGTGACCCCAAATTTAAAAATGTCCGCCCTCGGCAATTGTCATTACCGAGGGAGGAACTGCACCATTTTTTAATGTTCAAACCTCCTTCTTCCTCAACTCTACGTGGAGAAAACCTATTTTCTTTTAAACCTGCTGAAGGCGTCAACATTGAGAACATAAAGTAGGAACATACATTTAGGCTTTTCAACCTTCCCAAAAGACATAGAGCTAATAAACTCAATTGAAAGGGCAACCGACTGCAATGCGCCTTAAATTACAGGTATGTTAATGTGTGTCTCTGTGCTAATCTGTGTGTGCCTGAGTCTGTGTGTTCCCTACGTGTGTTCGGTTATAGGTGTGCACAGTTTGCGGTACATATACATGCCACACACACACACACGCCACTACTGCCTTCACCTTTGCTCACATCCTCTGCTTATCCTGGTTGACCTCGTGCCCTGCCATGCCACGCCTATAGCCCCTTTCTCTCCACCGCTCCCAGGCCTCATTCACACCGTGTTGCCGATAATCCTCCCTGTGCTGATGTGGGGATGTCGAACCCTCTTCTCTGAGTCAAGCCAAGCTGAGGCAGGGAAAATACCAACCAAACCCTACCTCCCCTGCCACTGTGGTGAAGAATGTGCCTCGCAACTGGCCAACCTTTACTGTAATGTGAGCCCCTCTGTTGTGCATTACAGTTCAGCGGAAACGAACACGGCAAAAAAAAAAAATGGAGTACAGAAAGTGCCGTGCTTTCTGTGGACTGGTGTGGAACGCATGTATACACTCGTTTCTACCATGTAGGTGTGTTTCTTTCTGCTCTGTGTTTGTGCATGTCTTTCCACCCACCATATCACCGTAGATCTCATCAGCCAGGATTGGAACACAGTGTCTGGACGCCACTGGGGAAAGGAAGAGTCAACATGATAAATATCTCTGCAAGATGACGGTGATCAGGTGTTGAATGCCTCTATAAGATTAAAAAAAAAGAAGCATAAGTCATACATTTGTGTTGTTTCCTCATTCTGTATCGATAACTGATCATTAATGAAATGAAAGGGGTGTTGTGAGCAAATAAGGGCTTGGAGAGATGGTAATTGGAATCAAGAATTGCTGTTGTGCAGACCCCCTTTTTCAAGAAAAGCTAAAATCAGCTATCTTCCATAAATGTTTAAGGAATCCACCATCTCCAAAGATGCTACCATACCAAGAATGACCCAATCATTTCTGTTTTCCAGGTCCCTACCTTTATATTTTTCCCATTTTTCTTGCACCTCATCTTCTAACTCAAAGGTCATTTGACATTATCCAAGTGTAACCAGATCTTTATTTGACAATACAAGAAAGCTTTACTTAACAAGTCAAGTCAAGTCAAGTCAGGTCAATTTTATTTGTATAGCCCAATATCGCAAATTACAAATTTGCCTCAAGAGGCTTTACAGCAACACAAGAAGAAAAAAAAAGTTTAAAATGCAGCCTGCCCTGTTTGTTAAATAGAAGAATAGACAATTTTGAATTTATTTCCCCCTCCCCCCTTTTCTCCCAATTGTATCTGGCCAATTACCCCACTCTTCTGAGCATTTCCAGTCGCTGCTCCATCCCCTCTGCCGATCTGGGGAGAGCAAGACTACAACATGCCTCCTCCGATACATGTGGAGTCACCAGCCACTTCTTTTCACCTGACAGTGAGGAGTTTCACCAGGGGTGTGTAGCGTGAGGGAGGACCACGCTATTCCTCCCAGTTCCCCCTCCCTCCCGAACAGGCGCCTCATCGACCAGCATCGACCAGAGGAGACACTAGTGCAGTGACCTGGACACATACCCACTCTGGCTTCCCACCCGCATATACGGCCAATTGTGTCTGTAGGGATGCCTAACCAAGCTGGAGGCAACACGGGGATTCGAACCGGCGATCCCCGTGTTGGTAGGCAACAGAATAGACCGCTATGCTACCCGGACACCCAAAATAGAGATTTTTAACCCAGTTGAAAATGACCGATAACTTTAGGCTAACTTCTCACTTTCGGGTATTTCGGACAAAGGGATTTCAGTGTTATTGCGATATTGGTTAGTTTTATCACATTGCCCAGTCAAAAAGAGTAACTGAATCAGAGATGCAAAAGACTGACTATTGCATTTCTGATTGAAAAATATAGTGATTATTTACTTTTACTTTTTGCCAATGTTTTACATAACGTTTGTTTTTTAGGCCTTGTACGTGGTTTATTTTCAGTGCTGGATGGACACACAGAAGGGAGCCTTTGTGTTGGAGCAGGTTTACCTGAGCGGGACAGGACTAATATCCAAGATGTCCCTGTGGCTTACTCTGCTGTGCCAGATATCATTCCAATACAGCAGTTGACTTGAATCATCTTGCTATAGTGTGCTTTTCAATCACATAATGACTGACCTTTGAGGATGTTCTGCATGTGCTCCTTGCTGTAGACAGAGCCACATGGGTTGGAGGGGTTGGTAACAATCACACAGGACGTCTTCTCATCAATCATGCTCTCCATGTGCTGCAAGTCAATCTCCCAAGACCTTTCAGGCTGCAAACGGAGACAATACATCAGTCATCCCGATGCTGTTTCACATGCATTAGAAAGGCCATGGGACTACAGCTGGGAGAAGTGGGTCTGTAGTTTGCTGACCCTGTGGTAAGAGTGACTGCAGCAACTGACGTTGCAGTGGGCGTATTCCCAGAACAAGCCAAAGTGTGTTCATTAGCCACATGTCCTCCAAGTGTCCTTGACCTGGACACTTAATTCAACAGTACATTGCTTTGGTTTGGGGTTGTTTGAATGCAAAAAAACGTAAGTGCGGAGGGGGGAACTACACATTTAGATAAATATGGGTGAAAATGGTCTTTTATTATCTTTTTGTTCATAGACCTATGACACTGAAGGTTGAAATCATTCATACGTGTTGAATGATTTCAAATTATCTTCTGAACTGAGGCAAATGATCTGACACAACTTTCACATGTTCATATTTCTCTTTCATCACTTTTTACAGTTATGAGTAGTATTACTTATTATAATAGCATTATATCTTTTGACTTGCTATTTCTTCATTTGATATTGCTTTACTCATATTCTTATTTATATCCTCTTTTTTATTACTAGCAGTAATTCTTACTTACTTTGAAGAGACACCATCACGATGCTACACCATGTAGAATGTATGGTATTTGTTTTCACTACTGCATTTTCAACCTAATTTTTTTGTTGCATTTATTATTTGAACTGTTTGTCTGCCGCTGCTGACCGCTGCGATTTCACAAATAAAGATAGGTAAAGTGTATTGGACTCCACTTTTTATATCAGATTGAAATGTATGATGTCATTTTCTATCAGATTGTACTGTATCATGTAATCATATATTGCATTATGACTGATGTAGAAGAAGAAGAAGAAGAAGAAGAAGAAGAAGAGGAAGAAGAAAAGGAAGAAGAAGCCCATTTGTCCTTGATGATAGAGTTTTGAAGTAACCCATGTTTCTGAGTGAACATATGACAAATACATGATTACCTTAATCCTCAATGTAGAAAACAGAACTAACAAGGATGCCAGTAATAATTTCTTGAATTTGTGTGTGTGTGTGTGTGTGTGTGTGTGTGCGTGCGTGCGTGCGTGCGTGCGTGCGTGCGTGTGTATGTGCCAGGTTTTTGTACCATTAGGATACAAAAACCTGAAACCACCTGCCTTTTGGGTGCATTTTATGGGTCCCCATGAGGGAAAGGGTCTATTTTAGGGTCAGGATTTGGGTTTAGGGTTAAGGTTAGAATTAGGATTAGGTTAAGGGTAGGGTAAGGTTTAAGGCTAGGCATGTAGTTATGATGGTTAAGGTTAGGGTTAAGGGATAGGGAATGAATGTAGTCAATGAGGGGCCCCCACATGTATTGTGTGTGTGTGTGTGTGTGTTTCTCACCAACATGATTAATGTCTACCAGATGTGTGTAAAAAAAAATACCCAACTCATTTCTGCCTAACCTCTCCCCATAGTCTAAGTATTTTCTGCATTGTCCTCGCCAGTTCATTACAGACTTTGTACCCCACATGAAACTCTCTATTGACATTTCTCTGTGTCCCCATTTTTGATAGACTGTTTCTTGTCACCTGTCCATGCACATGTACACGTCCCATCTCCCATCTAACTGCCACAGTCCAAACTGTTTATAAACATTATTGTCGTTATTGCTGTTTGTCAGTATTGTTTCTCATCAGGTTTCATGGATGGTGCGATGGCCAATCAGTGACTTTATATTGGTAAAGTTTAAACCTGGAGGTGCTGTTGTGGTTGATTTTGTGAGGTTGTCTCTAATCCCCCACCAGAGGTCTGCTCCCCATTTGTGGAGAAATTGCAGAACTCATCCTGAACCACTAAATATGTTCACCGTGGCAATCTGGGGCAAAGAAGACATCTTTAAAATTCTCTCGTTCAATTTAATTTCTGGAGGTACAAAATGCGAGATGTCCCATACGAAAGCACATCAGATTCTGTGTATTACTGAATGGGTTTGTTCACGAGGGAGTCAGCCACATGTTGGCTCTGGTTTGGTTTGCCTCCTGTGTACATGAGAGCTCTTCCCTTTCCCCAAGGCAACAGGGCAATAAACTGGTGTAGATGCATGGGGCCATACCACCTATGTGTGGCGGATGTCTGACATGCTACTGGGGAGAATGTTTGACTCTTTTATATGTATATACACACACACACACACACACACATACATATAAACATATGTGTGTGTGTGTGTGTGTGTGTGTGTGTGTGTGTGTGTGTGTGTGTGTGTGTGTGTGTGTGTTCTACATTGTTTGCTATATCTTATGTAATCATGAGGTTTGTTTAATTTGCTATGGCTTAATAATTGTACAGTATATAGTTTAAGGGCCTGGTTGAGTGGTTATTGTATCTGTCTACTCTGTCCACTTGGCAACTAGTGCACATCTATCCAGCCTGGAAGAGGGATCTGTCTTCTGCCGGTCTTCCCGTCGTTTCTTTCATTTGTTTTTCCTCTGTGGAGTTTTCTCTCATCCAAATCAGTGATGTAAGGATAACCAAAAACAAAAAAAAGAAAAGAAAAAAAAAGGAATGTAATGTGACTGTAAAGCCCTATAGGACTGAATGGTGATTTGGGGCAATAGACTACTTGTAAATTTGGAGTAACTTTGAGTTGACTTTGAAAGTGGACAGTAGTAAAACCACAGAAAATAGAAAATTACTATAGTATTTTCCTGCATTGTTGTTGTTTTTTTTTGGTTTTTTTTGCATTACTATACAAACACTGTAGCCATGTACTACAGCATTCTATAGTAATGCAATAGAAACACTTTCTACAGCAACATAATGAGAAACCCACAGAAAATACTATAGTCATTTGCATAGCATTGTCTACAGTGTTTGTATAATTATGTGATGGAAAAAAAGAAAAACCCCTCAAAAATGTTGAATTTTATGGCTTAACGATAGTGTTTTTTCATACCAGACATTGTTTAAGGTGATATGACAACCAGGTCACAGAGAGCATGGGTTATATGGCTGGAAGGCTATATGGCTGGAAGAGGAGATAGGCTATAAGAGGAGGGGGAGGAGACCGAAGGGCCAACCTCCCTCCCACTCACCAGCAGGTTGTACAGTTTGACCTCGATGCCCAGTGACACAGCCAGGGTCTTGTACAAAGAGAAGCCTGGACGTGGAACCAGTATGTTGTCTCCCGGGTTGCACAGGACACTGATACTCAGGTCAATTGCCTGGCTGCAACCGCTGGTCAGTATCACATCCTAGAGGAACAGGAAGGGGGATGGGGGGAGGTAAAGAAAAATGGAGCGAGATAGAGGGTGCAGTTGGGAAGGGACAGTGTTTACATCACTTGAAGCAAACTCTTTTACATTCAATACTACATTCAATATCTCTAAACAAAGAGTTTCCACCTCCAGGTGAGTAAATAGTGAGTAATATTGACAGTGCAGAGGCTGAAGGGGAAAGAGGAGCAAGTCAGTAGTAACACTGGGGAACGTGTTGAGGAGGCATGTGTGACTGTGCACCTTTGCCTCTAATGGAGCCTCTGGAGTGCTGTAGAAGTTGGTGACTGCCTCCCGGCTCTTCTGGTAACCTGCAAGTGTGGAAAGGCAGATAATTGAGATACATTTTTTATATAATTTTGTTCAGCTACATTGATTTAAACTGCGTGTGAAAAGGAAAAGTAGGGAGAGGCTGGACAGAGACCTCCGCATATATTACATCTCTGCTCATCAGGAACCACAGTACACTTCTAAAATGTGTTGGCTCCTTTCTTATATTGTCCCACAATAAAGTATGTAATATTGCTGAAATATTTACAAAATGCTCATTATGCTTGATGGTATGTGTTTTTTTTGGGGTTTTTTGTGTTTGTTTTTTTTTTGCTAATGTAAATCTCACCAATAGAAGGAGCATAGCCATTGTATTTGTTGCTGTCAATGGCATCTTTCATGGCCTGTAGTACTGCATCATCTGTGGGCAGGTTCCCAAATACCGTGGGGTCTCCTGTGGATGAGTTTTAACAGTAAGCCTGGTATATAGCCATGATACATGCAGCAGGGAGAGGTCAGATAGTGGCAGAGCGATGAAACATTTCACTGTTAAAATTTGCTCAATTATTATAGAAAAAAGTACTGTTGATGTATGAACAAAATGAAGGATCGTTGGATTGTGTATTGTTTAGTAATCTCACTATCCCCATGAAAGCTCTATCCGTCTGTCAATCTATCCATCCATCTATCTGTTTATGTATCTATCGTTAACAGGTTATCTCACCTATGGAAAGTGCAATCATTGGTTTGTCCGGGTTGGGACTGAGCTTCATCCCATCCACGATGGCCCTGATGGGGTTAAGGGTGTTGTTGGCCATCTTCGAAGGCTTGATGTCCCATCTCTGCCTGCGGCTCTTGCTTTTGGCCAGATATATGCTGCCATTCCCATTGACGTGGTGAATCCCATTCCCATTTACTCCTTTCCCGTTGACTCCATGTCCATTGAGGCTTTTTGCATTGATAGCATTTTTGCCATGGACTCCATTATCATTCACCTTGACCACATAAGACTTGCTTTCCATCTTGAGGCTGAAGGAGACAGAGGAGGAAGAGGAGTGAGTGTGAGGCACGCAGGCTAACTCTGTGGGAAACTCTTGATGTGTAACTCACACTCCAGGAGTTGCCCATAAAGGTTGTTATTGCAGCAAAACATGAAAACGCTTTAGTCTGGAGCCATTTGAGTGGTAATTCAGGGTTTTCCCTTTTTACAATTAGCCGGGCATCAAATGATTTGTATTGTATAATTGAATACTGTAAACTAGATTTAAATTGCCATCTAAATAACAACAACCAGACTTCAACCACCAAAAACTGCCCAAAAAAGAAAATAAAACACGACAAGTGCAGACTGAGGTTCTTCTCTGATGAACTGGTAGATTTACCTGTTAAATTCAAAACGTCCTTTGACTTAAATCTGTAAAATCCAGTCCACTGACGGTCTATGAAACACTGCGATAAATTGGTTAAAATCTAGAATTGAGTCAATGAAGCACCGAAAAAAAACATATATTCTATTCTGCTCCTCTTGTTTAAAAGTATAGAGGTGAAAATACAGCGTTTTAGAGTAAAAAATGAACTCAAATGGCTCTAACAGTCTCTAAAATGAATGCATTTGAGAAAACAACTTTCCAAAAAGCCACAAAAAAACCCACACAAAACAACCTGTCACTCGCCCCAAGGGGCCACTTTCATGTCTAATACATTGCCTACTGCATCACCTTTAAAGATGTGGTTCTGCATTATATGAACCTGCACAAAACATGCAAAAACTACCAGAAACAACACATAGCTATGATGTAATTCGCCTTTATATTTTGAGTGGTCCACAGTGGCCAGTTATTTGTTCTATACAATAGATAAACACAGAGTACAAGGCGTCTGTTTTAACTGAAAAAAAGCTTTTAAATACCTTTTAAATTTTCAACAGACTTTCACTCTCCACACGCAGAAATTCCGGCAAAATGCGCTACTGTGTATGAACACTTGCGAATTCTATAAACCGGCTTTATACCAAGCGCCCAAAAAATGGGTGTTGAATCCTGCCAATATTT
Source organism: Lampris incognitus (assembly GCF_029633865.1). Taxonomy (NCBI): domain Eukaryota; kingdom Metazoa; phylum Chordata; class Actinopteri; order Lampriformes; family Lampridae; genus Lampris; species Lampris incognitus. The sequence continues at coordinate 37,579,824 of NC_079216.1, read as the reverse complement.
CCATTGGTGGAAACTGTAGGTTGTGCCCCACACCCCCATTACATCACTCCCCAAAACCTAGGATCCAAAAGCATCACCTCAGCCAATCGACTTCCATCATTTCATTTTCACCCATAATAGAATTAGAATAAAATACATGAAATGAAATGAGATTCAAGCGGCGCGATCCCTAGCCTGAATGAGGATGAATGGATCTTGGTGCGTAATGCGCCAAGAGAGGAGGGCGCGCGGTGCACAATCCGCTGATGTGAAACATCGTCACCAACACACACACACACACACACACACGCACGCACAAACCGAGAGAGAGAGAGAGAGTGTGTGTGTGTGTGTGTGTGTGTGTGTGTGTGTGTGTGTGTGTGTGTGTGTGTGTGTGTGTGTGTGTGTGTGTGTGTGTGTGTATGAGTGAGTGAGTGAGTGAGTGAGTGAGTTTGTCCCTTGCATATTGCTCTGAACACACTGTGTTCATCAATGAATTCTGCCCCCTCGGTACATCAAACCCACGGAGAAGTACTCCTTACATAACGGTCAGGCATGGGAGGTTTTTTTCAGACGGGTGTTTCAGTGCATTCTGGGTCATTTTGCGATCCCTTCCACTAAAATAAGGCTAACGGATGTCAATCTGTTGAGTGACTATGAATTACAGACCAAAAGTCAAGGTTTGTTATGGTGTACTGTAAATGCACGAACCGCAAAGAGCAAATAAACAAAAACCGGCTGAACTGTTTGACGGAGCTGTAGTCTTATACCCCTCTTGTTTGCCACAAGTCGCTGCTATAAAAAAATGTCAAGGAAGCCTGAAAACACCAAACATATATTGACAAAAGTACAATTAAATACCAAAAAAAAAAAAACCTGAAAAGACTGCTGGATTGTAGTGATGGCTGGATGTTTTTGCTTAATTAACAGCTGACCAGAGCAGTCAACACAACGTGGATTGTTTTAATGTCAGAAAGCTTAAAATTTATGTTTTTCATGAGCCTGGAAAAAAACCCTAGTATATTCAAACTATAAAATTTCTGGAGAAATTTTGAGTTGTGCCTGCTGCTTGCTGTCCTCATAGCTCCAAAAGTACAAGTTGTACCAACAACCCCCCCCCCATCCCCCAAGAACGTCACAAGGCTTCAGTGGGGAGGCTGATATATTATAGTATGTGTACCTTGTGGAGTTAGAAAACAACGAGACAGGAGACGTGAGAGTAGACGTAGTCGAGGTAGTTTACTAGCTCCAACTTTTGCATGTCATACGTTCGACAACGACACTGAACTGACTGTGAACCGGAAGCGGAAGTGCATTATCTGACCCCTCGCCTCTTCCATTAAAGCAGCGGTCGGGAACCTATGGCTCGCGAGCCATATATGGCTCTTCCGGTGACGGCATATGGCTCCCAGACAATTTTGAGTTGAAAATTATTTTTTTTTTCAAAAAAATCAGTTTGGAACTGATTTTAAAATACTTGTGATATTTCTTAATAATACTGTGTCATTTTAAAGTAAACAGAAATTAGTTTTGAAGATAAATTTCACGGGTCACGGGTCACCCGTGGGTCGGGTCGGGAACCAATGGCTCGCGAGCATGTCCGGGTCATTGTAAAGGTGAAGAAATCAATTTGATCAGATAGCCAACTACTAGTTTATCCGCTTCAACCCTTGTAACGGAAAAGATGGCGAAAAGAAAAAAAGACGATGATTACCGTGCATTCCAGGCTGCGTGGACAGAGGAATTTGCATTTGTGGAGAGAGCAGGATCTGCGGTATGTCTAATATGCAATGATAAAATTGCATCGATGAAACGGTCAAATATAAAGCGGCACTTCGATACGCACCATGCTTCATTTGCATCGAAATCTCCAGCGGGGGACAGCAGGAAAAGGGCATGCGAGGAGCTACAGCGGAGAGTGCAGACGAGTCAGCAGCAACTACGTGTGTGGACCAAGCAAGGTGACGGGAATTCCGCTAGCTTTGCGGGGGCTTTGGCAATAGTAAGGAATGGAAAGTCATTCACAGATGGCGAGTATGCCAAAACATTCATGCTTGATGTGGCCAATGAACTGTTTGATGACTTCCCAAATAAAGACAAGATAATCAAACGAATAAAAGACACGCCCCTGTCAGCAAGAACTGTGCACGATCGTAGCATCATGATGGCAAATCAAGTCGAGGAAACACAAATTAAGGACATAAACGCCGGGACATACTTTTCTCTCGCGTTAGATGAGTCAACAGACGTTAGCCATCTATCTCAGTGCAGTATCATTGCCAGGTATGCTGCAGGTGACACACTGCGTGAGGAAAGCTTGGCTGTTTTGCCAATGAAAGGGACAACAAGAGGAGAGGATTTATTCATGTCTTTCATGGAGTTTGCTAAAGAAAAAAAACTACCGATGGATAAACATATTTCTGTCTGTACTGATGGTGCACCCTGTATGTTGGGGAAGAACAAAGGATTTGTAGCGCTTCTCCGTGAACATGAAAAGAGAGCCATCCTAAGTTTTCATTGCATCCTGCACCAGGAGGCGCTTTGCGCTCAGACGTGTGGCCAGGAGCTTGGCGAGGTGAGGTCTCTGGTCATTCGAGTGGTCAACTTTATTGTTGCCCGAGCTTTAAATGATCGCCAGTTTAAAGCTCTGTTAGAAGAAGTTGGGAATCATTATCCCGGTCTGCTTTTACACAGCAACGTGCGTTGGTTGTCAAGGGGGAAGGTGCTCAGCCGTTTTGCAGCTTGCCTGAGTGAAATCCGGACTTTTCTTGAAATGAAAGGCGTCAAGCATCCTGAGCTAGACAACACTGACTGGCTCCTGCAGTTTCACTATCTCGTGGACATAACTGGCCATCTGAACCAGCTCAATGTGAAAATGCAAGGTATTGGAAATACAATCTCATCCCTTCAACAAGCAGTGTTTGCATTTGAAAGCAAGCTGGAAGTCTTTCTCAGGGACATTGAAACAGGTCGTCTTCTGCACTTTGAAAGACTGCAACAATTTAGAGATGCATGCTTAGCAAGTGACTCCACTCAACATCTGGATCTCCAGCAGCTAGCTGGCTTTACGTTCAATCTCCTGCAGTCATTCAAAGCACGTTTTGGAGAATTTCGTGCGCGCACTGGTCTTTTCAAGTTCATCACTCATCCACATGAGTGTGCAGTGGACAAAATCGACCTGACATGCATCCCCGGGGTCTCTATCGGAGACTTTGAGCTGGAAGTTGCTGACCTGAAGGCATCAGACATGTGGATGAGTAAGTTCAAGTCACTTAATGGAGAGTTGGAAAGTCTTGCGCGACAGCGAGCAGAGCTGGCGAGGGAACAAGTGGACAGAAATTAAAAGTCTTCAACCTGAAGACCAGCTGATTCTTAAAACTTGGAACGAGCTTCCTGTGACATACCACACAATGCAGCGTGTGAGTATTGCCGTATTGACCATGTTTGGCTCTACATATGCATGTGAACAGTCTTTCTCGCATATGAGGAACATTAAGACCAACCTACGCTCACGTTTAACTGATGGAAGCCTCAACGCCTGCATGAAGCTCAACCTCACCACGTATGAACCAGACTACAAGGCCATCAGCAAAACCATGCAGCACCAGAAGTCGCATTAAAAGTAAGACATATTTAATTTATTATACGTTAAAAATACTATATGGCTCTCAATGAAATATATTTAGAAATATTTGGCTTTTATGGCTCTCCCAGTCAAAAAGGTTCCCGACCCCTGCCTTAAAGGTACACCGTCCTCTTAGGTGAATGTCTCTCGATATATAGATGTGGGTCACCACAACCTGCTGTTTACGGTGTAGGAGTATAGGAGCTGTTTGAGCTCTGAGTTTTTAACGAACTTAGAGCTCAATTTATTTAACATGACAGTCTATGGCAGTTCTGGTCAGCACTCGGTGTTTGGAGGCGATTTATTCAAAAGCCGTAAGTCCTGTCTCACTGAGAGTCACACTGGGTGAGAGAGGACAAATTTACCTACGTTTTGATGTATAAATTGTCCCTGACGGTTGAAAAAATGAGGGAATTAAAAGAGGTTAAATCAGTTTTTTAGGGGGGGTGGTATAAATGTTCGCGGATGGCGGTGTGGGTCATGCAAAGCACTCTAGCTCTGACCACTCCGCCCCATACACACCCACTATACATTCTGAAACGGTCTAAAAAATGCACAAAACTTAAGCTGCGATTTCGCAAAAACCATACAAGATATCAAAATGTCGTTTTAGCTCAACAAGGCCTGAATTTTTGGGAACCGTTTAAAGCTTCGACCATGTTTCTACGTTAAACTATTACAAAGTAACGTGGCTCCAAAGAGGAGCGGGTGTGATCATTTTAGTGACGACGTTTTTCGATGGGAAATTTTTCGCGATTTTTTTTTTATTGCGATTTTCGTCGCCATAGTTACTCGAGTCGCTAAGGAAAGTCGTAGCGCACCATTCCCGATCGTCTTGATGTATGAGGTTTTTCTCACAGCTACGGGGCTAGTTACGCGGCGAAATTTATACGGAAGAAGAATTGCAATAAGTATGACGAATAAATATGTGTCTGCCTTGCACAGCAAGGACATAAGAATTGAATTACATTTCAAGACTGTCACGGGGTTGCCGTCCACCACACCTGCCTCGCCACCTGACCTGCACACTGGTCCTGCTAGCCTGCAACCAACCCTTCCCTGCACCAGCGGTGTCTTGTAATTAGTGGGCCTTTTCTCCTTATTCTCCAGAGATTGTTCTGTTTTGGGTTTTGTTTTTTGACCTGCTCTCTCGCATTCATTCCATGTTCTTGTAGAAAAACCTGCCTGTTGTTTTTTTTTTGTTTTCTCTCTGCTTGTGTTACTGGTCTTACACTCGGTAAACTATCAGTCCTCCTGCATTAGTATGTCCGCATCTGGGTCAACATCTTTCTACCAATCACAAAGACTTTCAGCGTTAGCTGTGCAATGACCGGATCTTTTTTGGACGGCTGAAGAGATGTGTCCTAGGTATTACACACTCTGCTCAGTAGAGATCTGGTTCAGGAAAAAATGGGCCTCATTCATCAATTTTTCATATTGTAACGTGCATGAATAAGTAGACACGTTGGTCCTTGACTAACGGGTCGGACCCTTTAGTCAACTGGTTAACGTTATCGCTTGCGGAGCGAGAGACATGGGTTCGCGTCCCGGCTGTGGTGGTTCCCGGACTGCTCCCTGAATTCGCTACAATATGCACAAACGTGTTCTTACAACCTGTGTAATTCCTGAATTTAGACACCAATTGGCTATAAGTCACGTCTTTCCAAACCTGGGTGATTGCTCATTGCAAGAGGCAGACAAGATGTTGGTTGCAAATAACCGTCAGGCTTTGCTTCTACCTGTCAGACAATATTGAAACTTCACCAAATATGAGCTGAGGTTTGGTTACTCTTTAATCTTTCTCTTAATGTTGCCCAGTCAAAACAAAAAACTCCACTAAACAATGTATAAAAAATGTGTGACATCTATAATATTTTGGACATCACAGATGAGTTAATTTTTCTCCCACCTTTCATTGTTCTGCCCAGCTTGTGCCTCGTCAAATTCTGCTGTCTGCCACTTGCTAGTCTCCTAAAAGAATATAATACTCTTTATTAGTCATTTTGTACACACATACAAATGAAATGTATTCTCTGCATGTTTTTGAACAGCTTCCATCCATCTCTGCTGCTATCTTTTATTGTCTCATCACAATTTTTGCTACCTCACTTATTTTTACTGCCACACTTATTTATACTAAATGTTGTTTGTCCTTGATTTTATCTTGCTTTTTTTAATCATTTACCTTGTCTAGTGCTGCTGGTCTGAGAGTCACCAAATGACATTTTGTTGTATGCACACAATTACAATAAAGTATCTTATCTTATCCCCCCCCCCCCCCAGATAGCATCCGGATGTGGGCCACTTCAGGCAATGATGTGGCACTGATGGCTTTCTTCTGGCCCTGACAAAATGGATGTGAGCCTGAAGTGGCCCACATGTATAAGAGCAAATATGGCCCAAATATGCCAAATCAACTGTGTGTCACGTATCGGGAGGGAACCCAAAAGCAGATGGGACAACCAGGTAAGGGAAGAATCCAGTCTTTATTGAAGTGACCGATCTCGGGGGTAGAGCAGGAGGTGGCTCTGTGGCAGGTAGGCAGGCAGACAGAAGTCCATGAATGGCGACGTTCCAGCGAAGACTGGTCCACAGTGGAGGCCTTTTAAGGGTGATGGCGATCGCTTTGATGTCAAGGAAGAGCGGCGATTGCTTTGATGGCCAGCTGGTGTACTGGGGTGAAGGGGGGGTCAGCAGGTGTCAGCTGGTGTAGCAGGTGTCAGCTGGCGTAGCAGGTGTCAAGGGCGATCGCTTTGATGTCAAGGGCGAGAGGCTGTGACAGTACCCCCCCTCCGAGGGGCGCCCCCGGGCGACCTACCAGGCCCGTCAGGGTGCGTCCTGTGGAAGTCCCGGATAAGGTTTGCGTCTAGGACAAGGCGACGAGGGACCCAACACCTCTCCTCCGGGCCATATCCCTCCCAGTCCACGAGATACTGCAGGCCGCGACCGCGGCGACGAGAGTCCAGGAGACGACGAACGGTGTAAGCTGGATGATCGTTGATCATACGAGGAGGTGGGGGCGAGGGGGCCGGAGGAACTAGAGGGCTGGCAGAGACAGGTTTGAGGCAGGACACATGGAAGGAATGGTGAACCTGGAGAGTGCGGGGCAGCTTCAGACGGACCACAGAGGGGTTAATGACTTTGACAATGGGAAAGGGACCTATATACCTGGGGGACAGTTTTTTAGCGTCCGATTTCAAGGGTAGATCCTTGATAGAGAGCCATACCTGGTCACCGGGGGAGTAGTCCGGAGCAGGGGTGCGATGACGATCCGCCAAGCGCTGGTAACGGCCAGAGGCCCTGAGCAGTGCAGCACAGGCTCGCCGCCAGGTCCGACGGCACCGACAGACATGGGCTTGGACAGACGGAACCGGAATGTCTACCTCTTGAGAAGGAAAAACGGGGGGCTGATAGCCGTAAAGGCATTGAAAAGGGGACAACCCAGTAGCAGACGATGGCAAGGTGTTATGGGCATATTCTACCCAGGGAAGTTGTGAGGACCAAGAGGATGGGTTGGCAGACACCAGACAGCAGAGGACAGTCTCCAATGCCTGGTTGGCCCTCTCGGCCTGGCCGTTGGTCTGAGGATGGAACCCTGATGACAGGCTGACGGTGCCACTGATGGCAGAGCAGAAAGCCTTCCAGACAGCAGAAGTGAACTGGGGGCCACGGTCAGACACTATATCACGGGGAAGACCGTGGACCCGGAAAACCTCCCTGACCAGCAGATCCGCAGTCTCTCGGGCCGAAAGGCAGTTTAGGCAAGGGCAAAAAGTGAGCAAATTTACTGAAGCGATCAACGACAGTCAGTACAACGGTGTTACCGTCGGAGGCGGGCAGACCAGAGATGAAATCCAAGGACAGATGCGACCAGGGACGGTGTGGAACAGGCAGGGGGCGCAGCAGACCGGCACTGGCCCGAGTGGAGGGCTTATTCTGGGCACAAACAGGACAGGCAGAAACAAAAGACCCAGTATCCTCTGTCATGGAAGGCCACCAGAACCGCCTGCGGAGGAAGGCTAGGGTACGGGTTACTCCAGGATGGCAGGTAAGTTTGGAAAAGTGAGCCCACTGCAACACGCCAGATCTAACAGGGTCTGGAACAAACAAGCGCCCGGGGGGACCGTTACCTGGGTCAGGCTGAGTCTGTTGTGCTGCCATGACCTCCCTTTCAATGTTCCAGGTGACAGCCGCAGCCGCAACCACACAGGTAGAGGGAACGATGGTGTCAGGTTGGAGCTTGGGCTCAGACTCCTCCCCATGCACACGAGACAGAGCATCGGGCTTGGCATTCCTGGAGCCAGGTCTGTACGTCAAAGAAAAATTAAAACGACCAAAAAAGAGCGCCCACCTGGCTTGGCGCGCGGTGAGTCGCTTTGCTGACTGGATGTATTCCAGATTCTTATGGTCAGTCCACACTATGAAAGGAAGCTCAGACCCCTCCAGAAAATGTCGCCATTCCTCCAGTGCCAATTTCACCGCCAGGAGCTCACGATTCCCCACATCATAGTTCCTTTCAGCTGGGGAGAGACGGCGAGACAGGAAGGCACAGGGGTGTGTCTTGCCATCCTCACTGGAGCGCTGAGAAAGGACCGCCCCCACCCCAATCTCAGAGGCGTCCACTTCTACAACGAACTGCTTGGTTGGGTCTGGCTGGATGAGGATAGGAGCTGTGGTGAAGCGGTGCTTGAGGGCTTGGAAAGCTGCCTCTGCTACAGGGGTCCACAGGAACGGTCTGGAGGTGGAGGTAAGAGCGGTTAGTGGGGCCGCAACGCGGCTGTAGTTGCGGATGAACCGTCTGTAGAAGTTGGCAAACCCGAGGAACCTCTGAAGCTGCTTACGGCTGGTCGGGCTTGGCCACTCAAGAACCGCTCTGACCTTGGTGGGGTCCATTCTCACCTGCCCATCGGCCACGATGTAGCCCAGGAAGGTGACTGAAGGGGCATGGAATTCGCAAAGGCGGTTCTCCAGAAGCCGTTGAAGGACTTGGCGGACGTGCATGACATGCTCTGACAGGTCTCTGGAAAAAATCAGGATATCATCCAGGTAAACAAAAACGAAATGATCCAACATGTCACGTAGGACGTCATTGACCAGACTCTGGAAGACAGCTGGGGCATTAGTGAGACCAAACGGCATCACCAGTTATTCAAAATGCCCCAGGGGGGTGTTGAAGGCAGTCTTCTATTCATCTCCGTCTCGAACCCGGACCAGGTGGTAAGCATTGCGGAGGTCTAGTTTAGTGAACAATGTGGCTCCCTGGAGAGAATCAAAAGCGGAAGTCATGAGGGGCAGAGGGTACTTATTCTTGACTGTGATGTTATTGAGGCCAAGGGGTGATGATGACGACGGGCGAATAAGACCAGCCGCCAAGGAGTCCTTGATGTACCTCTCCATGGACTCCCGCTCAGGCTTGGAGAGGCTATATAGGCGGCTGCTGGGGAGGGGAGCGCCCGGCAGCATGTCAATAGCCCAATCATAGGGGCGATGAGGAGGCAGGGAGAGAGCTTGCTGCTTGTTGAACACGGCTTGGAGGTCATGGTACTCTGGAGGCACCAGTGACAGGTCAGAGGTCTCAGAGCTTGACACCTGACAGGGGACAGACTGAGGCAGAGCAGACTGGAGGCATATGGCATGACAGACGGGACTCCAAGTTGAAATTCTGGCCGATGACCAATCAATATGGGGACTATGCTTAACCAGCCAGGGATGACCAAGTATAATGGGAACAAATGGAGAATTGATAACGAAAAAACGTAGCTCCTCTTGATGGTTTCCCGACAACAGGAGGCGCACAGGCTCGGTCTTATAGGTTATCTGGGCCAGGAGACGTCCATCCAGGGCATTAGCTTCAAGAGGCTGGTCCAGACTCACAGTGGCAAGACCTAGCTGCTTCACAACACTTGCATCCAAAAAGCTTTCATCAGCTCCAGAGTCAATTAAAGCCAAAAGTTTAGTTGACTGGCCTTTAAAACTGATGGTAGCTTGCAACTGGGTACGTGGACGAGGAGACGGAGGGCAGACAGTTGGGCTCACGAGGATCCTCCCCCTCCCTCGTGAGCCTGCTAGTTTGACGGACGGTGAGGGCAGGAGGCGAGAAAGTGGCCAGGCTGACCACAATACAAGCAGCTGTTCTCGGTGATGCGGCGTTGACGCTCCTCCGGGTTGAGCCGGAAGCGGCCAAGTTGCATCGGCTCCGAAGCTGGGGAAGAGTCACGCCTCGGGATTTCTCGGAGGATGGCAACCTCAGTCGAGCGAGCTCGGCCCGCAGAGTTTGGAGGTGTGGCCCGTGGTAAGTTGTTGTGACCAGGAAAGCGGCGCGTCCTCTCTCGCCTCCGCTCCCGGAGACGGTTGTCCACACGAATGGCCAGGGTAACCAATTCCTCCAACCCTCCAGGCTCGGGGTAGGAAACCAATTCGTCCTTTATGGATTCGCTTAGCCCGTTGGAAAAGCCGGCCTGGAGGGACTCGTTGTTCCATCTGCTCTCCGCTGATAGCGTACGGAACTCAACTGAGTAGTCAGCGACGCTGCAGGAACCCTGGCGGAGAGAGATCAATCTTTTTGAAGCATCCTTTCCCCGCACGGGATGATCAAAAACCTGGCGAAAAGCAGTGGTGAACTCAGTATAGGATGAGGAAGTGGAGGCCCGCATCTCCCACACCGCTGTAGCCCAATCCAGGGCGCTTCCCCAGAGAAGACCCATGATGTAAGCGACTTTGGCTCCATCCGTGGAATATGACTGGGGTTGCTGGTTAAACACAATCTCACACTGCATCAAAAAAGGGCGACAAAGTCCAAAATCTCCATCATACTTATTGGGCGGGGCAACCCATGGTTCCTTAGCTGAAGTTGATGGCGCTGGGGGTGGCGGAGCTGGAGGGGCAGATTCCGGGCTAGCGGAGGCACCAAGTTGGGTCTGGATTCCGGAGATCTTTGAGCTGAGCCCACGGAGGGCGTCAGCCATCCTCTGTAGCACCTGGCTGTGCTGGCCGAGGACCGATTCCTGGTTGGCTACAGCCTGGTAGACCTTGGCCAGGTCTGTGGTGGAATGGTCTGCTGGGTCCATAGTGGCTGGAACGTACTGTCACGTATCAGGAAGGAACCCAAAAGCAGACGGGACAACCAGGTAAGGGAAGAATCCAGTCTTTATTGAAGTGACTGATCTCGGGGGTAGAGCAGGAGGTGGCTCTGTGGCAGGTAGGCAGGCAGGCAGAAGTCCATGAATGGCGACGTTCCAGCGAAGACTGGTCCATAGTGGAGGCCTTTTAAGGGTGAGGGCGATTGCCGGGGTGAAGGGGGGGTCAGCAGGTGTCAGCTGGTGTAGCAGGTGTCAGCTGGCGTAGCAGGTGTCAAGGGCGATCGCTTTGATGTCAAGGGCGAGAGGCTGTGACAATGTGGGCCTTTTTTGGCAAAGATGCGGTGCTCTCTGCAACATGTAATCTGGATGTGACCAGAAGTTACCCGTGTGGTAAATGGTGAATATGGCCCAAATATCACAAAACAATATGAGCCACCTTTGGCAAATATGTGGCACATGCGGCATTACTATGGCTTGGTTCTGGCCCAGATCTGGCAAACAGGAGTGGACCGCCAAGTGCCATCATTCTATGCAGTATGTGGGCCGGATGAAAGTGTCGGCGTGGGATGAGTCCAGGCCACAACAATTTTGCTATTTTGGGCCTTTTCCCCCTAATTGTATTTGGCCAATCACCCCCTCCCCTCCGAGCCATCCCGGTCACTGCTCCACCCCCTCTGCCGATCCGGGGAGGGCTACAGACTACTACATGCCTCCTCTGATATATGTAGAGTCGCCAGTCGCTTCTTTTCACCTGACAGGGAGGAGTTTCTCTGGGGGGATGTAGCACGTGGGAGGATCACGCTATTCCCCCCAGTCCACCCCACCCCACCCCACCCCACAAATAGGCGCACCGACTGACCAGAGGAGGCGCTAGTGCAGCGACCAGGACACATACCCACATCGGGCTTCCCACCCGCGGACACGGCCAATTGTGTCTGAATGGACAGCTGACCAAGCTGGAGGTAACGCGGGGATTTGATCCAGCAATCCCCGTGTTGGTAGGCAACAGACTAGACCGCTACGGTACCCGCACACCCTACTCTCTGCATTTAACCCATTCTAGCTGTGTAGCTAGGAGCAGTGGGCAGCCGCCATTCAGCATCTGGGGACCAACTCGAGTTATTTCTTCAGGTTGCTTTGGTCTGGGGCACAGACAGGAGTATTGCATGTCTTTTTTGATTACCTGCATGTATGGCTGACTGTCACTCAGCAATGCCTGGATGTCATAAGTGAGTTTACAGAAATGTTTCATAACGGATTAATCTGTTTGAGCCAGATCCCTTTGCAGCACCTGTTTGCAGAGGAATAGTGTTCTGTTTTTTTGTTTTTGTTTTTTTTTTTTTCCTCATTGGGGAATTCGCAACATATTGGAAGTTGAAACAAGGTTCCACAACCTTAACATGTTTAAGGTTTTGCTCAGTGTAGCATGCTGATACACATGCATACAGCAAACAGTACTGAACAGTGCAGACAAAACATCAGAAGGTCTAAACCGAACAAGGGAGCAGTATTTTCATTCAGAAATTGATAGATTAATGTAGTGTAATGTGCATGGATAAGTAGACACGTTGACTGATGGGTCTGACCCTTTAGTCGAGCGGTCAGCGATGTCGCCCGCAGTGCTGGCGATACGGGTTCACGCCGCAGCAGTTCCTGTGGTTGCCCCCCGAATTTGCTACAATATAATATTCGTTTTTTGTATTGTAAAGAAAAGAAGGAAATATATACGCGGAGGAGCGGGTGACATGCAGGAGCAAGTTGGTTTAAATGCACAGTGATACATTTGTTAAAAACAGAGCAAGATATCTACAAGAAATCGGTATGACATTGGCAAGGATCAGCATTTTTATTAAAATATGTCCAGAATATGCAACAAATCAACATCTGTTGCTTTTTACAAATTACAAGCACAATAATTTCCTGCTATTTAAGGATGTGGTTTCAATAGTTTTAATGGGGGTCTTATGGGGTCCAGAGAATTTCCAACTTTGGAATTAATTGGCTCAATGGTCTAGGGGGAGTTTTTCAGAAATAGATTTTTCAGGAAGTTAAAAATAGTGGAACATCTAATATAGCACTAATTGACATCACCACGTGCAATTGATTCACCCATAGCCTCTCTGGGAGCTAGCCAGTTATCTCCAACAGGCTTACATTGAATCTGTAATATAGCCTTTGCCGTAAGGTGACTTGGGGAGATTCACTCAGAATGAGTGTTTATTGTTTATTTAAGTTTATTGAGCTAAAAAACTAAACTTGTTCATGACAAAGAACTAAAATATTCACTATCCATATTCAGTGGAGATGACAGTGGACTTCAGGAGTCCCCCAACACTGCCCCCCCCCCACACACACACACACACATACACCCTACTCAACAGCACGGTGTCTACGGTGAAAACCTACTGATTTCTGGGTTCTGCAGTGTCCCAGGACCTAAGGTGGGCATCGAATATAGACACACTCACCAAAAAGACCCAGCAGAGGATGTACTTTCTCCACCGGTTCGAGAAATTCAACCTGCCACAGGAACTGCTGATTTCGTTCTACACTGCAATAATCCAGTCTGTCCTCTGCACATCCATCACTGCCTGGTTTGGTTCTGCCTCCAAACAGGACAGGGACAGACTACAACAGACAGTTAAGCCTGGAGAGAAAATCAGTGGTGCAAACCTGCCTGCCATTCAGGACTTATACACCTCCAGATTCAGGAAACAGGCAGGCAACATCACTGCAGACCCATCACATCCTGGTCACAACCTGTTCATACTGCTCCCCTCTGGCAGGTGCTACAGAGCACTGTACCCTAACACAACCAGATATAAAAACAGTTTCTTTCCACGGGCTATCATTCACATAAACGCTTAACACTGTCAAATAAATTCCACCATTTTGTCTATACTATACTGTACATTGTACGTATACTGGTACACTCTGTCATGTCCACTTCAGGCATGTATGTAAGTAACCTGCTAACATCTATTTCAGCATCGCTGATATATTCTCTGCACCATTTCATCTTATCACCTCTTATTTCACCTGTATAAGTCAATCCTTGTGTATATATCTTAAGATTGGTGTTTTGAAGTGTTAATATTCTATGTTAAGTACACTGAGAGAGCCACGAAACCGGAGTCAGGTTCCATATTTGTGCAAACCAATATGGCCAATAAACATGATCCTAATTCTGATATCGTTGTCTTCATTGTCCTGGAGACAAGCAGTCATTTCATCCATCCATCCATCCATCCATTATCTTAACCACTTATCCTGCTCTCAGGGTCACGGGGTTGCTGGAGCCTATTCCAGCAGTCATTGGGCAGCAGGCGGGGAGACACCCTGGACAGGCTGCCAGCCAGCAGTCATTTCAGTAATTCCTAAAATGGGTGAAGACAAGACAGAATGTAGTTCATAGACCGTTATCTGTTTTAAACATGGATTACAGGGTGTCCGGGTAGCGTAGCGGGCTATTCCGTTGCCTACCAACACGGGGATCACCGGTTCGAATCCCCATGTTGCCTCCGGCTTGGTCGGCCATCCCTACAGACACAATTGGCCATGTCTGCGGGTGGTAAGCCGGATGTGGGTATGTGTCCTGGTGGCTGCACTAGCACCTCCTCTGGTTGGTCGGGGCACCTGTTAAGGGGGAGGTGGAACTGGGGGTAATAGTGATCCTCCCACACGCTACGTCCCCCTAGCGAAACTCCTCACTGTCCACAGGGCTGCAGACTACTACATGTCTCCTCCACATGTATTGGAGGAGACATGTAGTAGTCTGCAGCCCTCTCCGGATCGGCAGAGGAGGCGGAGCAACGACAGGGACGGCTCGGTAGAGTGGGGTAATTGGCCGGATATAACTGGGGAGAAAAAGGGGAGGAAGCATGGATTACAGATTACATGCATTAATACTTGCAAAGCAATCGGAAACCATAGTTCCGGATCTGATAGACACAGACCAAACAGGCTTTGTGAAAAACCGTCAAACCCAGGACAATGTCAGGCAGGCTCTCCGCCTCATTGACCATGTGAAAAACAGTAACATAGAATCCATAGTCTTGATGCCGAGAAGGCTTCTGATTCAGTTCGATGGGGATATCTGTATTTGCTTATTAACTGCTTTGGCTTTGATAACCAGGTGGTTGAATGTTTTAATTAAACAACTAGGAGTACAAATACCTAAAGATTTATCTGCCATCTATAACAGCTGATATTAAAGCAGACTTAATTCCCTAATCATTATTACCCAAAGGAGTTGAATCAAGTGCAACTGGACTTGGTATATATCCGTGAAGACGTTTCGCCTCTCATCCAAGAGGCTTCCTCAATTCGTGCCTTTCTGACTAGACGAAGCTAGTCTAACTGGCTGGTGATGAGACTCAGAATTTATCCTCTTAGGGTCGTTGTCAGAGCTATAGATGTCCATGGCTCTTTGTGTCCCGATGTTTACCAACGCCCGTTGCTAACAGAGACATATATACGAGTTGCTCTTTTGTTTACCCATGGACATCGGAGCACAGGAGAGCCACGCATATGAATAGCTCCGATAACGACGGGCGCGGCCAAACATCGGTACACAAAAGAGCCACGCATATCTATGGCTCTGTTAGCGACGGGCATTGGTAAACATCGAGACACAAAGAGCCATGGACATCTATAGCTCTGACAACGACCCTAAGAGGATAAATTCTGAGTTTTCACGGATATATACCAAATCCAGTTGCACTTGATTCAACTCCTTTGGATAACCATGAATTGGATGAATGAGACCATTCACAGACATAGTCATTATTACCAAAGAATCTGCCTAATCGAATAGATGCTATAAAGGGCAGCATGGTAGCCCAGTGGTTAGCATTGTTGCCTCATAGCAAAAAGGTCCTGGGCTCGAAACCCAGGCCATCCTAAGTCCTTTCTGTGTGGAGTTTGCGTGTTCTCCCCGTGTCTGCGTGGGTTTCCTCCAGGTGCTCAGGTTTCTTCCCACCATCAAAAAGACATGCATGTTAGGGTTGATACTCCTGTCGGTGTCCCATGGAAAGAAGAACTGGAGTTTGTCCCCGGGTGCTGCAGCTGCCCACTGCTCCTGTACAAAAGGATGGGTTAAATGTAGAAGACAAATTCGTTGTAACCTGTACAATGACAAAATAAAGTGGCCTTCTTCTTCTTCCTCTTCTTCTTCTTCTTCTTCTTCTTCTTCTTCTTCATAAAGATTAATATATTACCCAGGCTGCTTTTTCTTTTTCAGTCCCTGCCTGTTGAAGTACCTCCCAAGCAATTTCAATTAATGGAATAGAATGATTTCAACTTTAATTTGGGGAAAGCAAAAACCAAGCATTAGATTTCAGACATACTGCCTAAGGATAAAGGTGGGAAGGCTTTACCCTGCTTAGGAGATTAGCACCATGGCACTTTCTGCTCTGTCGGTGTGGTGCTAAATGGAAGGACCTGGAACAAAGTCAAATAAGCATACCCCTCCAATGCATACTGGGAGAAAGAAAAAAAAACACTCCAAAAGAAATATTTAGACAAATTGACTAACTGGATTGCACTCCCTCTGAAATTAGAAAGAAATGTGTGAATATTATGTTGGGTACCATATGACAGAATTCATATCAGCTAGATTTTAACATTGGACAAATACGGGTATCACTTCATACTGTGTAATATATTCCAGTAAAGGTTTAGATACCTTTCAACAACTCACAGAAACTTATAATGGAGGGAAACACGATTTCTTCAGATATCTTCAAGTGGGACATTGACAGAAATATTAAAACTACTGGAGAGAAGGGCATTCGGGTGGCGTGGTGGCCCATTCCGTTGCCTACCAACACGGGGATCGCCAGTTCGGGTCCCCGTGTTACCTCCGGCTTGGTCGGGCATCCCTACAGACACAATTGGCTATGTCTGTGGGAGGGAAGCCGGATGTGGGTATGTCTCTTGGTCGCTGCACTAACACCTCCTCTGGTCAGTTGGGGCGCCTGTTCAGGGAGAAGTGGAACTGGGGAGAATAGCGTGATCCTCCCACGTACTATGTCCCCCTGGCGAAACTCCTCACTGTCAGGTGAAAAGAAGCGGCTGGCGACTCCACATATATCATAGGAGGCATGTGGTAGTCTGTAGCCCTCCCCGGATCGGCAGAGGGGGTGGAGCAGCGACCGGGAAGGCTCGGAAGAGTGGGGTAATTAGCCAAGTACAATTGGGGAGAAGGGGGGAGGACTACCGGAGAGAAAGGAACAAGTCTCATTAGGATATTCGTGGATGCATTCAAGGGTAATACTAACAGAAAACGGATTTCCAGGATTTATTCATGTTTACAGTGTACGTAGGACACGGTCTACCACCTCGAGCTCAGATCTATGGAGGGGATTTACCTGGAAAAACATTTTAAGCTTTCTCATAATCCCAAATAAAAAAGTCACAAAGCAACAAACCTGAACATGGTCGGTGTTGGGGAATGTGTGGTAATATGTCTGCTGGTCGTTTTCATATGTTTTGGGAGTGCATTAACATTTCTTCTTACTGGGTAAACGTGGTCACAGAGATCAGATCAATAATCAGCTCAGAGCTCGATTTTAATTTCAGTGTTATATATTTGGGAAAGGTGCCAACTGGGCTGAAAAATCAGGACAGATATCTATTACAAAAATTACTAGCAGGTAGTAAAAAAGCAATAACCAGGAAATGTCTGAGTAAAGAGTCTCCAACACTCCCCAAATGGATAGAAATAGTTCAGGAAATTTCTATTGTGGAACGATTGACTTTTTCGTCTGAGACACGCCACTAAAAAAATGTGAAAAATACCAGAAAAACTGGAAATCTTATTTGACTCTGAAATGATTCTTTACTATATATCTATTTTGTTTCGAGAATTGTGTTTTATTTCCTTCTGTACCACACTATACTCTACTACAACACAATGGTTATGAACGAATGAGTGGAAGACCCCTGCCTCCTGAAAAACACCCCGGCTTTGTATGAGTCAAAGTCGGGGATCATAAGGCGCTCTATGAGTTCAAAGGGCAATTGTGGCCATAAAGGACTAACAGACCTTGATAGTACATTGTAACCCAGCTGTTTTAAACAACGTCAAGCATTTCACCTTACCTACGATGACCCCATCTGTTGTCCCTTTTTTTTTTTGGTTAATATTTCATTTATCCCCTGTGCGTTTAACCCATCCTAGCTGTGTAGCTAGAAGCAGTGGGCAGCCGTCGTGCAGCACTCGCGGACCAACTCCAGTTCATCTTGCCATGCCTTGGTCAGGGGCACAGACAGAGTATTAACCCTACCATGCATGTCTTTTTGATTGTGGGGGAAACCAGAGCATCCGGAGAAAACCCAGCAGAGATATGGGGAGAACATGCAAATTCCACAGAGAGGAGGACCTGGGATGACCAGGTTGGACAACCCCGGGGATCGAACCCAGGACCTTCTTACTGTGAGGTGACAGCGCTAACCACTGGGCCACCGTGTTGCCTTGGTTTCTGTTCTGTTTTTGTTAAAAAACAATAAAAATAAAGTTTAAAAAAATAACATATGTTGATACAAATTCCTTCTGTGTTCATGTACAGTAGAGTAAAATGTATGACCTCTTGCACTTGATGCAAGGTACGCATCATGGGTCACCAACACATATTCCTGTACCCTCACTGGACTTGTCTTACAGGCTGTTTTACATGCCATAACCCAATGTATCTACATGCCTGATGAATTAAATACAAATACTACCAGTTACGAAACAGAAGAGGTAAGAACGTGTTGGTAATTGTATCATTCATCTTTGCTCTTTAACCTCATGCTGGGAACATACAATATAAACTGAAGCTGATGCAATACTGATAAGAGGGAAAACCCAACAAACATTCTCAGACAGTACACATGGTTCTCTAAATGAATAAATACAAACCTTATTAAAACCTTTTGCAATGATCCAACACACACACACACACACACACACACACACACACACACACACACACACACACACACATGCAGACACACACGCAGACACACAACCCACCCATAGACCTTTGTACTCTACCAATAAATCAGTACCATATGCTTGGGCTCCCTTGCTTAAAAAATTGTTTATCTTTATACGTGAAGAAGCAAAGATGCTCAAACAGATGTGTGCGCCACACTTCAAACTCACCAAAGGAAGGACACAGTGATCAGTCCACTTGAGCTTTAAGTTAAAGATTTATCGAATATCACAGTTCTGATGAGTCACACAAGCACCTTAGGAAATGGCAGCATTATAGAATAAATCGTATGACAATTAACAGCCAAATTTGGCAACAAAACACTTTGCAAAGCTCAAACATCCAAATTTACAGAAACACAGGAGGTTCCAAATCTCACCTGAATCCATTAGTTTTATCAAAATGGATTTTAGAATGTGTGGCATTTATCTGGTGTTAGTAAAGAAATTACAAATTCACAAATATAAATGGACTACATTACTTCCATGAAATCAAATTGACATGTTTCCTTAAGTGTCTCTTGTCAATTTTGTTCTCCATAATGTGTTTCAAGGCCCAAGTTCTGAATCAATTTCAAGCTCAAAGGCCTGGCTAACCTTTACATCAGTGTCCTTATTTTACCTCAAACATGGAATATGAACACATTGCCCATCCCTCCAACAGCATTGTGCAAACAGCTCCTTGAATTTGAGAGCAG
This sequence comes from Lampris incognitus, assembly GCF_029633865.1. Classification (NCBI taxonomy): domain Eukaryota; kingdom Metazoa; phylum Chordata; class Actinopteri; order Lampriformes; family Lampridae; genus Lampris; species Lampris incognitus. The sequence goes on along the minus strand of NC_079216.1, from coordinate 37,560,462 downwards.
TTAACTGATGGCACAAGTGAATCGTCGTGGTAATGCAGCATTCACTTTTTTTTTTTAACTCTTGTGCCCCATGCACACACATTTCACCCTTCACCTCTTCCTGTCCGTTAACTAGATGATATCATCAGCTGATTCAGGAGTGAGGGACATAATTGGACAGTGGGATGTGCGTAACAAACAAAGATAAATATGTTAGATAAAACGTCTCAGAGAAGCATGTCACTGTGTCTCTGCACAACGTCAGAGACTCCCACACAACTGAATTTAGAAGCCATCCTTAATACTTTAGTATAAAGTATTAAGTGTGAAGTGTGACTTCTGTTTGTGCACTGTTGCTCCACACAAAGAGCTGTTTGAGATTGTTTAAATCAACAAGAAGCCTTTCTTGTTAAAGAAAATAAGACTTTTTTATCCCCCTCCCCTTTTTATTTATATAGCAATGTTTCAAAAACCATGCCACAAAATGCTTCACAAACAAATAAAACCAGACAATGCAAATGTGACACTCACAATTGTGTTGTCACAATTTAAGTTATTGTATTTGATATATTGTTAGTAGAGCCAGATTTATTTCATTGTTATGTAGACTAAGTATTTCTAATGTATTGCAGCTGCAATATGTCTCGACGCCACAAGGAGGCGCGCTGGTCTGGCAGGGTATTGTGTTTCTATAAGTGTGTTGCAGTGGGCTCGTGCATTCAGACGTCACCAGCCTGCTCAACAAGTCAACCACGTCTTCTGTTTTATGCTTTCTTTCTGTTTAAAACAGACCCATTCCTGTTACTGGCCCCGCCCCTTACCTGGGACCTGTAACATTTCTTGGCGCCGAACGTGGGGCGAGCATCTGATGACCGGGGATGCTCGTCCGTGCAACAGAACCCAAGTGACCAGACCGGCTGATGATCACCTCAAAGACGTCTAGGACTGTGGACTGTGAAAGATGGCCGACACTGACAAGGTAGCCGTAGGTGACGACGAAAGAAAGAGACTGATTTGGCAGATAAAGAAAGGACTTCACAAGCTGACCGGTGAGGAGATCTGACAAATCGTCCAAAACATCCCACGATCTGATGAGTATGCCAATGCCAAGGAGGGTGATGAGGAGAGTTGTTTTGATTATATATGTACTTACCTCCACAGTCAAGCGCTGTTTGAATTAGAGGATCAGGGGTTTGCTCAGTTACTCCAACTGAATGATATGGTGAAAGAATTAGTTCTTCTACGTCAGCCTACTACTGTAATATCTGAACCTATGAGTAATGTGAAGGGGTTTTTTGTGTCTGTGCCCGCACCCATAATCACCTCACCAGTAGTAACTCCTGTAGGAGCAGAACACAGTAGTGCCGTGACATCAACACCTGTTCATGTTGCACCAGTAACTCACCCTGTGAGAGCAGAACACAGCAGTGCAGACACATCTCAAGTTGAGTTGCTTGACAGAAAAACACTGGAGTACCAGACTCTGATGGCTAACTATGAGGCTTTAGGCAGAAGGTTAGCTGAGCTTAAGGTGACACAGCCCACACCCGAAACACCTACTAGCCAATCCTCTCTTCACCAAGAGTCAGGTACAGTTAGTGCTAGTTACACGCCCACCCGCACCATGACTGACAATGTCATCTTCATGAGAGACTTACTGTTACTACGCAGAGAATTTAAGATTCAAGGCGGTCAGGTTGGCGACAGTATGCTAGACATAGGGTTTAACAGTCTATGCAAACAGATTGATGAGGGGGTCACAGCCAAACATACAGAGAATGAAGTCATTCAAGGGGTGCTCCGTATTGTTAAGCCAGGGCAGTTTAAAGATATGCTCATCAACAAAGACGACCTGACCATCAGTGAGCTTAAAGGCTTCCTGCAGTGGCATATGAGCGAAAAGAGTGGCAGTGAGTTCTTTCAAGAGTTAATGAGCACGAAGCAGAATGAGCAGGAGAGCCCCCAACAGTTCCTATACAGAATGATGGGCCTGAAGCAAAAGGTTCTCTTCGCGTCAAAACAGGCCAGCACAGATATCCAGTATGAGCCTCGCACAGTGCAAAATGTGTTTCTACGCACAGTTCACCAAGGTCTTCTCCCGAAGTACAGTAATGTTTGTACTGAACTCAAGCCATTCCTGTCTGACTGTACCGTAACAGATGAGACTCTCGTGAGACAGGTGAACAAGATATGCAGCGAAGAGAGTGAGAGACAGCGACAACTGGGCTACGGCCCCCACCTAAAGGTAACCAATGCTCACAGTGCACAGCTTGAACTGACCACGCCTCCTGAACCAAAACCAAAGAGTAAGGAGAAAGACAATCTGCTACATGAGCTACAGTGCATCTGGAAAGTATTCACACCCCTTCACTTTCCCCACATTTTGTTATGTTACAGCCTTATTCCAAAATTAAATTAATTAAATTCCTTTTTTTCTCATCAATCTACATACAATACCCCATAATGACAAAGTGAAAAAGGTTTTGTAGAAATTTTTTCAAATGTATTAAAAATAAAAAACTGAAATATTGCATGTACATAAGTATTCACACCCTTTACGCAGTACTTGGTTGAGGCACCCTTGGCAGCGATTACAGCCTCAAGTCTTCTTGGGTATGAAGCTACAAGCTTGGCAAAGCTATATTTGGGGTATTTCTCCCATTCTTCTCTGCAGATCCTCTCGAGCTCTGTAAGGTGTAGATAAATGTAATGGTGTGATGTTTAATAATGATGATTACAACGTATTAATTGGAATAAGGGATATAAGGATATATTAATCATTGGGAAAACATATGCATGGGGAACAGGGCTTGTTACAAAAACATGAGGGGCTATAGTGGCAGTGGAAAAGTACTGAGTATGTTAGCAAACAGAGGAATGCAGAAGTAAATTACAGGAAGAGAAGTGGGGGGCAATAAAAGGACAAGATGTCCCAAGAAGGAGAGTGTGTCTATCTCCATGGAAGGAGTGAGGGTCTGCTGACCTTAGATAAGGTTAGCGGCTCTGAATAGGAAAGGGAACAACAAGGGTGCTGTGGCCTTGGGGGGAGTAGATACAGGATGTGCTGTGCTCTGTGGTTTCAGAAACAGGAACTACGACAGCAGATGTAGAAGATTACCTGGAGTCCGGATATCGGTGAGGTGGAAACGGAGTCAGATGAACGGACCAATCAGAAAGAAGACCACACATCCATATTCAGTCAACACTTTGTATAGTATAAAGACTGGGTCAGGGAAAGGAGAGACAGTCAGACTTCGTGGACTGACACAATCTGTTGTTTGTCAGGGATAGGAAGATCTAGACCCAGAGCTCTGTATGCTTTATCCATTTACTGCTAAATAAAACGGATGGTTTTGAGACCGAACATCTTCTCCTATTGCTTTATCAACAAACACGCAGGACTACGCTCTCACATAGATGAAGATGAGTTGGTAGAGTAAGCTGAAGTCCAACAATTTGGTGACCCCGACGTGATAAAGACAGAGAAGTTACGGATTGACCACAGAAGTAAAAGACAACGGATAACTGCAGTGTGATGGCAACAACAAGCGGCCGCTGAAAAAACTAAGGTAAACAGACGCCTGTTTTATCGAAGTTCTGTTATTGGCTATACCAAATTGTGTGTTGTCATTATACGGCAAGTGTCCTGGTTAAAGTGGATGAATAAAGCATTGAAATAAATTGTGCACGGGTTTAAAGTCCCAGGGGTTAGAGTCCCTTGAAACAACAACAGTACTGAAAAGAAGACGTGCGGGTTTAAAGACCCATGGGTTAAAGAAATCCCATAAAAGCAGCGCATGCACGTGGGAAATACGGACGGGTTTAAAGACCCATGAGGTTAGAGTCCTCATAAAAGCAGCGCATGTCCGTATAAGGGGTTAGAGTCCCTGAGTGAGTAGGTTTAGAGACCCTTGGGAATTAAAAAAAAAAAAAAAACGGAGGTTCCCATAAAAGCAGCACTCACTGGTTTATGATATGTGCCGTGTTTTAACGGCAAGTGTGAATGTTTGATATTTTGCATAAGTAAAAAGTGTGTTGTTTGATAAAACTGTGTATAAGGGTGGTAGAAACTCAGTAGTGTCTCAGAGAGGAAGGAGGGAGTGTCTCAGTGAGAAAGAATCAGCAGTGGAAACCTAACTGGTGCCAACGTAAACTGCCTGATAACACTCACTGATTGGGTCAGTTGCTCGGGACGTATGTGCCATACAAACTGACTGGCTACTGAACTCTTCTCTGATTGGGCTGGTTGCTCGGAACGCAAGTGTCATACAAACCAGCTGGCTACTGAGTGGGGATAGATAAAACATAATGGAAGGGGAATCTGACAGGGAGTGTGAAGAAAACGGAGGTTGCCCTCCCAATGTTATATGGACCGTTAAGCAACAATGGGGAAAAAACCAGGTGTCAAATTTTTGCAGGGCTCCCTAGAAACAAGCGAGACACCATGATTGGGGCGTATGACAGTATATGGAAAGACTTACAAACACAGGGTAAGGTCCCCAAAGAGGAGGAAAGGAAGAGATTGATATTATACCTAGGGAAGGCAGAAAAACAAGCTAAAAAGAAAGCAGATGAACACTGGAAGGCGGAAAAAGTTTCCATGTTAGTCAAAAGAAAATGGAAGAAAGATGGAGAGGAAAATGAGCAGAGAAGAGCCCACTTACACAACAGGACCTTAGCCTGCATGGCAGTAGAAATGAATCAAAAACACTCAGAAATAACCAAAGAAAAAGATAAAGGAAATGAAAAAACAGAAGCATCAGTGCCAATATATCCCAAAATGCCCGGGATACAACCCCCTCCTTATCCCACACCGCAGATGCCACTCGTGCGTGTGGAAGAAGGAGTGATGAAAATGACAGCAATAGGAAAGGAGGAATACAGACAGATTAGGGAGACGTTAGAGGAAGTAGTAACAAGGAAAAAATCAGAGGTGGAGGACCTGGTGAGGGAGGCAGAGCGTAGGATGCAGGAAGCCAGAGAAGGGAATAGGAAAGTACATGAGCAGACGAGCAGACAGGAAGAGATAGATCAGGCAAGAAGCTCACCCACGACAGTGTCAGAAACACCCTCCACCCTAAACGGGGGAGGAGCAGGACAGGGGAGGATACAGAGTCAGGGGGTTGAAACAATGGATGGGTTCAAGGAGAGACAGCTCAGAGAGATAAGAGAGGAAGTAATTAGGGCAGAAGGTCCCGAGGAGAGATTAGAGGCAGGTACAGAGGTGGGGTGTGTGAATAATAATGAGGGAGACAAAGACACATACCAGGTCACAATTACAGGGGCACTAACCAGGCACAACCAGACTCATATAGCGCCCTGTGCTGACCACAGGCATAGACACCAGCTTAGGGACAGAGAAAAGATACAACCACCCGCTAGATACCATCAACTGCCACTGATATATAAAGGACCCCAAACGGGGGATGTGTATCAACCATTCTCATTTACAGACATGAATTGCATCCTGGATAAAATGCCAACTCCCACGGAGGGAGGAGGGCCCTGGATGGAGAAATTTTGCCAACATACATTGGGATATAAATTACCTATGGGAGATTGGAGAGCATTACTGGGAAAACAACTAGCTATGTGGGAAATACAGCAGATTGAGGCTGCGCCAGGCACTAGTTATATACCAGATTCAGAACCATTTACCAGTGAAGCCACAGCTGTGGGAAGGGCAATGAGGGATAAATTCCCCATTCCTCCCAGAGCAATGCATTCACTGACCTTTTCCATGAAAGACGGAGAAGACATGTCAGCATTTTTAAGCAGATGCAAAGGCATATGGACAGACACTGCAGGAAGCCATCCAAGTTCAGGACAGTTACAGACCACATTGTTTAGAAAAGCTGTTATGACTGGAATGCCCAAAGCAGTACAAGATGCCATGGAGGGCAATCCAGACATCCCAGGCTACTCTACTGAGCAATGGGAAAAACATTTGATTCATCATATGAAAAGACACAAGGCTATACAGGAGGAGGGTAGACAGAGCACAGAGTCAGCCCAGGTGCAGCTCCTAAAGCTCCAATTGGATGAGGCAAGGAAAAAGGTAAATGATGCTAAAAAGACAAACCAACAAGTAGCCAATCAGATGGTTCAACAGCCGCCACCACAAAACTACACCCCAAATTTGTACCCAGTGCCTGAATGGGTGTCTAGTTTCCCTTATCCGGGCAGGCCTGTCAGAGTAACAGGAGGTATGAGAGGAAGAGGGAGGGGTCGCGGAGGACCCAGAGGTATGCCATTTACATGCTTTGGATGTGGCCAGCTTGGACACTGGATCAGGGAGTGTCCCATGCTGTGGGGACCCAGGGGACGTCAAGGTCCAGTCAGCAACAGGGGTGGTTATGTGCAGCCCCCGGTCCAAGGACAGCCTTCAGTTATGGTTCCACTTCATCAAGACCCTCATGCAACAGCAGCTCCACCGCAGGGACAATATCCCCAGACCATGCAGGGTGGTCAGGGGGATGAGTACTGAAGGGGCCCGGGAACTCAAGGGCAGGTGGGGCTGGCAGAACCCTACTTGCAAATAAGGGTAATGGACATGGATCTGCATTTCCTAGTTGACACAGGTGCAAGGTTTTCCACTATCACGTGC